>NW_009218759.1:11509-20942 GCF_000690835.1 Fulmarus glacialis
CTCCAGTAACATCCTAACACCTTTTTTTTCTTTCTTTCTCATAGTGATTGCATTTGAAAGCATAAATATTGGTATTTTATAAAAATAATTTGAAATGGTGGTACTTCATTGTTCTTTAATGCTTATAATTTCAGACTTGCACTGAGTTTATTTGATACAGCATCATTCATAATACTTGCAATGTATTTATAAATAAACCTTTACCTTATGACCTTTAGACTCAAGGCTGAGTTAGATTTGTTCTAGTTAATATAAAGAACAACATTCAGATAAACCTGTTTCAATGCTAATAAACCATTTTACTAGCTTTTCAAGGGCAAAATACTGACACAGAAGTACAATGGTGTAGTTTATTTTTGCCTCGTAAAATGAGATACTTACCACTATTGCGAATTCTTTCTTCTAAAAGGACAGTATGTCCTGTAGGAAGTTTCCTACTGAAGATCTCAGCTGAACGGAGGAACATGGCTTCTACTGCTGAGCCCTTCAGCAAAGCAATCTGATCTTCATGATCAAGGGTTTGAAAGCCTGGGGAAACATTAGAGATAAGTAAGGCAGCAACAGGAAAGTCCCCGCTACTTTCTGTCTTGTAGTTCTTGCATGTGAGGTGCCACACGTCTGCATAACCTTGATGTTGATGTCAGTAGGGTTGCCAAGTGCTGCAGAAATTGAAACCCAGATTCCAGAAGATGTCACAGATTTGATTCGCACTGAAGTTTGAGAATTAGACTTGTGTTTCAGTGTTCGTGGTACTTTAAGAGGAACATGATAAGCAAAATTTAGTGGCGTAGCACAACCAATAGTCGAGATTTTGTCTAGCCTGATGGCACTGCCTAACATCTTCTGCCATGTTTCCACCAGAGTTCTTTGTATGACTCTCCCTCTGCCATGCTGCTTTCAGCTCTTTCTTTGCTCTGATGGCAAAAATCAGCATTTGAAGCATCTGATTTTAAATATTTCACCTTGCATTTGGACTAAGATACAACTTTACATAGAGGCTTCTTGCTGTGTTTTAAATATGTGTTTCTCTTTTTGAAAGGGAAGGACTCTAAAACCCACTGAAGAAATCAGAAGGAATTTGGTAACTTGTGTGAATACAGAGCTGCTCCTCTGAAGAAGAACGGGGAGCTAAAGATCGTGGGAAACTCTCCTCATAGTTGCCAATGCAGGTACCCACCTTATGCCCACCCCCTGATTCTGTGCGGAAGCACAGAAAAAGATAACATAGAGAATGAAACAAAAAGGTGATAAATGCTGCCAGATGTACTCTAAGTCAACACTGAAAATAGCAGACTATTCAATTACAAAGCTCCTCCCTTCGTCTTTGTCAACATAAACTGAACAGCAGGACCTGGATCTTTTTCAGTACTTCTGACTTTAAGACCCCTTTGCCTTTTCCTCAGCATAAGACCACTTGGATTGCAGAAGTCTGGTAGGGTTTTTCTTCCATCTCATGAAACAACCATTAAGTTTCTAGCTCATAGCTTCACTCCCTGTTAGGTGTGGATGTGCATGCATAACCTTGTGCTTGAGCAGTGATTGCGTTCAGCCAGAGTGTCATGTAGCAAATTAAATTCTTTCTTTTGTTCCATTAAGGAGCAGTGTTAGCATCTTTCTGCTGACGTTACTGTACCCCTTTGCTTAATGTGTGCTCCATTCATTTCCTGCGAGCCAGCATCCCAGTTAGCATAAAAAAATACAGTTACAACTGCAGTGCTAGGCTTTGAAGCAAGCCCGTAACACACAGAGAAAGGGTCAATATCATGGGAATACCAGGAAAGCAATGTTTTCATACGGCTAAACATTACTTGTCTTACAAGGAACCTGTACCACGCCCAGTGTTTACTCTTGAGGTAACATCAACTTGGGAGTTAAAAAAATACTAATGATAAATTCAGATTTTCAATGCTTGTCCATAACACACCTTGCAAGGACTATAATGATTGGTGCCACCAACTAGGGAAAGTTCTTGTTTGGCACTCACAATTCAGTGGATGCCATGACCTAGAGGCTTTGCTAGAAAGGCAGCAAACCCAGTGAAGCAGTCTCTGGCAAGTATTAGTGGTAATTTAGAAGCAGACTATTTGGCATTGCAGTGATATATGAAAATAAAATCTCTCTAGAGACACAACCCCTTCTCTAAGCATTTTGTTTGTCAATAGGTAAAGAGTGCCACATCTCAGAGTGGCAGAGTTTGAATTATTCAACGTATTATTCCTCAAGCACAAAGCTCCTTTTCTTTAGACAGTGTCTGAAGAATGCATATGTGTCAGAGGAGAAGGCATTTTTATATAGTCTTCAAAATATGCACAACAAATCCCAATGGCAACTGAAAGGCATGTAAGCTTTGCAATATCAAAATTTGCCCCAACAGACTGGATATACCTGGTAGTTTTTTAGTGAATTCCACAAGAACCTGCACATGACTAGTAGCCATTTCTGTTAAAATCAGAAAATTTCCTTCAGCACTGAATTCTTCGTGTAACTGTTAAAAATCAAACCAAACAAAATCTGTTAATATTCATTGTCACTTCACATTTAAGAGCTTAAAATACAAGACTTATTAGACTGGATCAGGCAAGAGGTCCATCTAACCCTGTAATTTGTCCCCAATGGTTGTCAAAACTAGGTATTTTGGAAGGCGACATAAGAAGTAAAAGAAGTAGACAGTGTCCTTTCCTCTGGAATATGTCTCACTTTCAGTGTCATGTCTAGCAATCAATAATTTAGGCAGTTCCTGAGCTAGAAATTCTATGTGTACCATAATATTTAACCAAAAGCCTTGTTATCCATGAATTTGTCTATTTCTTTTTTTAATAGCTTTTTGGTTTTGACCTCCTTAACCTCCCATGGAAATAAGTTACACGAGTTAGTCATGGGTTATTCAACCCTCCCCCTACAAGTGTCATCCTTTTAGTTTTCAAAGTTGATGACTTAGGAAATAATTTCCAACAGTCGTTTTGGTTTGTTTTTTTAAGATTGAACATGACAGTTTTGTAAAAAAAAAAATCTCTTTTAAATCATTTTTTCCTCTTCTCCCTGTTTCCCAACCTCTTTCCATCCTACCATGAAAACTGGGAGCTCTTAAAGGGAAAATGAAATTTCTGGAAGGTAGAGAGGAAAAGGAAACAAGAGGGGATGAAACAAAAATCCAAACCTGGAAAATGTTGGGAATTTGGGTTCAAAAAAATGAAATATTTTCAAGCTTCCAGGCTGGTATCTTTATAGAAAAGAAATTTGACTGCAAGTCAAACTCAAATCACTGCCTATATTGACAGTGCAAAAAACAAAAGCTCCAATCAGCAAAGGTTAGATTTGAGCACAAAAGTGTATTTCCAGAGTTGAAAGCTTTTTCTTAGCATTTAAGTTTGATAAACAAAAATGTGATCTAACTGTTGACTCAATGGGAGAGATTCTGTCTTGCAGCATGTTTTAACTGTAAGCTTTTACCCATAGTTTTCTCTACTACTTACTACACCTACTTATGCTGAGTACAAATATTTTATTTTTTGCTGTGTAATCCTCAGCTTCATCATCCGCATCTCAAAAATGAATTCATCAATGTACTTACTAATTTTTTTGATACCTCCTGTGGTATTTGTTGTTTACTGTATGAATCCATGATGTAATCAAGAAGGTTCTGCTGTTCTGGGGTAAATTCTACTTTCTCCTATACTGGCAAAAAAAAAAGCCCATCATGAAATGCAGTCATAGAAGTGATCTAGCATCTCTTGCTTTAGGCAAAAGCTATACATCTATTTCTCACACTTGGAGACCAAGCAGACAAGAGGTTTGCTTGTCACTGAGATTTCTATAGAAATGTACAGAAGAGAGGTGTATAATGCTTCTAAACTGTGTAAGTTTGTGTGATTTATTATTAGAAATAAGGAAATGTTTAGCAAAAAAACAGGTATGCCCAAACTTTAATACCACACCTCACTGTTTGTGATATATACCTGACATATGTATCACAGAAAAAATACTTTATGGATTTTATGGATGCTTTACTGAGTTTTGGCTAAAAATATCAGAACTACTTCTGTACTCAAGGTATTTCCTTGACTTGGTGGGAGATGGAGATTTAATTAATGCAGACAACTCCAGAAAGTTTGCAAGTACACTATATTCACTGTACTAGCCACATTTAGTTTAAACATCGCCACTACTGTACAAACTATTACAAGAATTTTCTTACCCTATATATTTTAGTTGTAGATGTCACTTGTTTCATGTCATGGCCTTCATTATCTTCGTTGACTGTCTGATCTGGGGGCTGTTTCACATTTTTCCGTAGCCTTTTTGACTTGCATTGTATTTCTGTTAACAGACCTAGAACACATAATACAACAGATAGCAATTGGATTTATATATGCCTCAGGCACTGAATAAGTGCATAAACATGCCCATGAATGCCTTTTACACTAACAAACCCACTTACCTGTGCAGATCATTTCCTGAACATGTCATTATCTTTGGAGTCTAATGAGACATACCAAGTACACACTAATGAATAGTCTAGCCCAGCAAGAGCCCATCCGCAGAGCAAAACGGTTCTGGTGACCCAGCATCCACACAGTGTGCATGTCAGGGGTCTTGCTTTGGACCAGCTCCAATCTGGTCTTACAGACAGAAAACCCGTTGGCGATGGGAGCGCGCTGGGGTGTGTCTTTAGTTTCACCCAAAAGAAAACCCCTTCATGTGCTCCAACACCCGAACCAAAGTGCAATAAATGGGGTCAGTTGGAAGACTGTTGTCAAAAGTGTGCTCCTCATCTGATCCAGAACAGTAATCGAGGTGCAGCTGTTCTTACAGAAAGAGCAGTGTATGTTTTCAATAATCTTTGAGCAATATTATGGCTGTAGTGCAGAATCTTCGCACAGAAAGCCCTCTCAGAAGAGAGGACTCCAGGGCTTGAGCCATTACAGTGTCAGGATACAGATAGACCAACAGCTGAAAATGTAGTCTCAGAAGTAACTCAGGCTGGCAAATGTACCTGAAAAATGTATTTATTTAAAATGTTACCCGATTGGTCTTGCTATTTTGCATTTCATTGTATTGGAGGTCTGAATAAAGCCCTGGTTTTACTACAGAATTTCACTTGCTCTAATGAAAGGATTTTTGCATTTGTGGGGTTTTTTTTATTCTAGACTACATTTCAGTACCTTGAACCAGGGAGCATCCTTGTGTGGAAGTCATAAAAACTAGCAATTTGCTTGAACTAACAAAAGAAAGGGACAATAGGTACCCTACACAACCTGTGGAAGACAGCCAGAAAGCACAAATGAAAAAGTAAACAGCTAAGTATTCATCTAAAAATGAACCTATCGGCATAGGACTTCTTTCTTTCTTTCTTTCTTTCTTTTTTTTTTTTTTTTTTTTTTTGAGCTTCTTTCAAGTATCCTTCCCATTCTTCACCTTTGAAAATGCAGAGCAGGAAAGGAGGCTCATTCAGTGAGTATATGATAGTAGAGGAAGATACCATGAAAACAGTGAATTTCGTTGTGAATGTTTTTAATTTCCTGTTTAAGCACTATATAAAATAACCTACCTGAACCGAAAAAAATTTACATGATTAAAATAAGACCTGCAAATAATACCTCAAAAGGGGGGAATAGGAATGATGGAGATAATAATTGGTATCGAGCCATGTAATTTGTGCTGCCGCACAGCATCATAGATTTCTTTTTCTAAATTATTCAGTGCATCCTTTGGTGGTGTTAATGGGCTTGTACTGTTTTCCACCAGCTTAGGATCTGGTCTACTACCTTCCTAGGAAAAATTTGGTTTACATTTGCCTTAAGCAGTAAGATAGATTTTTCTCATGCTTCCTGTTACTGAGTAGTAAGTACCTTGACATCTTATTCTGGCTTCATTTAAGTTAGCTGGAAAACTCATGTGAGAGACAGGATTTTACTTTTTACCTCAGAGATAGCTAGGTTTCAATGGGTATTAAATGGGTATTACAGTCCAGGAAGAGTGGCAGAACCTGGGTCTTCCCTAGGTAGATATTTCACCCAAGAAACTTGCAGTTTATATCAAACCCACAGCAAATGACTGAAACTGATTGTTAGTAATTTTGATCTGTCTGTGGTTTGTGTATAAAGGGCAGGATTAAGATTGTTGAGTAGCCATGCCATAAATGTTTATAAGACTTTACCTCCTTGTTCAGAGAGAAAAAAGAATCCACAGAGCTTGCAGTTACCATCCTACAAAATGAGTAAGTGAAACAAAGTTCAAGGTAACCTTTTATTTCCTAGCCTTTTTTTCTTTTCAAATAAATGCTCTGTACTACTAAAAGCTTCGTGTTTTACTGTCCTGGATTGCCTTGAACTAAAAGCAATTATACAGCACACTCCTACTTAAAAGCCATTAAATAGTACCTTGCCAAACACCCTCATTGCAGTGCATTAGAGCATGGTTATGGTTAAGTCATGAGCAACACAAGATATGCAGTGTTTCCATTGCAGAGAGAGAGTCAGATGGCGGTGGCACTCGCTGGCTTTTATTTCACATAGGCCAGTTTGCGAAAACGATAGGCCAGTTTAAAAGTTTCATGGGGGCCCAGTCAGTATTATTTACGCTGACCTATTTTTTTCCGTGCCGGGTTGTTTTTTTGTCGCACTGAGTCACTCAGGCTATTTTGAACCCTCAACGTTTTGAACAATGGATCTGGGATCAGCACCACAGGGGAGTTATTTTCTCCTGACACTTAGCGACACATTGAGTGCTGTCATCAAGTGGTGGTTTCTGCTCATATATTTACGTATTGCACGAGAATATGTCATATCTCAGGATCTTTGTAGCCTGTTCAATTTGCAGAATGAAAGATTAATTACATTATGCTGGCAATGCATTCCAAATATTGATGGAGCTTATTGTTTCTCACAAAACCAACAGTTAATATAGCATCTTCTGATCAGATTGAGGGATAGAAGTATATTAAAAATTCCAAGTATATTAATTTCCTGTATGAACCTAAATTGGTTTCACACATACGTGTATGCTAAAATGATTGGAGCCATCAAGAGAAATAAACTGTAGCCCTGTTCATGGAAGGCAGAAGAGCAGATGTTTACAGACTTTTCAGGCGCAAGCTTGCAAAAATAATGGATTGGCCAACATTTTACTCAAGATGGAGTTTTAAATGTGTTTAAAGTTGCACTCCAATATCCCTGTTGTTCTAAGTTATCTAATGTGAAGCTCAATGAAGTTTATAAGCTCTCAGTCTGAATAGCATATTCGCTTTAATATGAAACATTATTAAAGTCCATCAGCAGCTTTTCTGGAGATGGCTCTACCTATGTGCCTATATGCAAGGCAGGAAAATCTATAGTGCCATGAGAAAAGTTAATGAGACTGTAAAAAAGGGCTAGCCCTTAGCAGGCTTTGCCTGACTGCTGGGTGAGGTCTGGGAACATACACTTGGCAAGTCCACAGAAACTTCCGGCTAGCCGCAGTCCTCCTCTTTTCTTGAAAATAGCATTGTTTGAATGCCAAAGTTTGGACTTGGCTAGCAAGGACTTGACAGGGAGAGCCCCAGAGAGAGTAGCAAAGGGAAGCGCCAGGACTTTCCTGCTCTGGCTTCCACAACCCTGCAAACTCCTCACTCCTGGGGAGTCTCCTGTAGATTTGCTTTCCCCGACTGCTTTTCCTTCCCGCTCAAGCAGACTAATGGCTGTCGTCTAGTGCAGGACAGCCCTTCCTTCACCATTTCCTCAGCTCTTACACCTTTGTGTCCCTGACCACCAGCTAAATCCTGTTGCTTATAAGTACATTTGCCTTTTTCAACAGGATTTGATGCACAGGCACGGCATCATCTTTAATGCACCTTAAACCTGCCAGATGATATCTTCTATAGATTTATTATTAAAACCAACCCAATTAAACAAATACAGTATTTGATGTGTTCTCTGCACACTCTTGACTATATGATGCAAATACCTGTATACATACATTCAGCCAACATGCCCATTTGCTTGCATTTCCTTAGGCGGCACTCCTGGCATTTTCTCCTCATGTACATGTCCATCTCACAGTTGCCTCCATTTTTACACTTGTATACTGCGTTTTTTGTGATGCTTCTTCTGAAGAACCCTGCACAACACAGCAGTGACATAGATAAAAGGAAACATTCAAAGAAGCAAAGTAGTCAAGTTGAAAAGCACCTCCATCTCCACTGGGTTTTCTGAATGACACATCTTCTGCTGCACTGCGAGTGTCTTTCAGTGCCTGGATGACTACATTCTTGATATTTGTACTGAGAATAGTATCAAAGTAATATAATTTAATAAATCAACATGATAAATCATGTGCCCAAACATTAGACATTAGCCCAAAGTAAGGTCCTGGAACTGTGCATGTTGGGAAAATTCAGACCCCTATCTGAAACCTGCCAGGAGCAAGTTGCCACGAGAGCTGGTAGGCTGATACCATACAAATAGCCAGTGAAAAAAATACGAGTCTGTTAAGTCTCTTGAGGTACAGGATTCGCAGAAAGAGAGTTGAGTAACTCATCACAATTCCCTCAGCTCCTGGGAGCTACAGAAGCTCCACGTACTGGTCTGCTTGCCCGCCCCCAAGTTTAATAAGGAAGCTGCATCGTATCTGCCTATTGTACATTAGCCTCCTCCCCTGTTTGTAGGATAGTCCAGCCTCATTCACTAAATATTGTCCACCTGATGAGTTAAGCAGTCACCTAATTTCACTTGCGCAGGCAGTTCTACTGGTATCGTCACTGGATTTGCTCCAAAATTGCACAGTGGTAACTGCAAATGGCAAGTGATCCAAGAAATCGAGAGGACCTTTCCTCAGTCTGTCTGAATCTCCTATTTGGCTGCTGCCTATTACACCTCTGAGAGTGGCACCGTGGGCAAAATGTGGAGTGCTCAAGATATGAAATGTAATTGAATAAAAGAGTCATCACAGAACAACAGAGTCTTTGCTGCCAATCATGACTTGAATGTTTCCTGAATTTTTAGCGTGACTCATGGCGTCATCGCAATCTCTTTACATTGTCCTTCATATGGCAGAGACTATTAAGCATCAACTACAGAGGGAATGCACTCTCTCTGGCATAGGAGAGAAGCTCAGTTCTCCTTCCCAGCTGAGGGCAGGTTTCTGAAATAGACTCTTGGGAGCTTCCACTGGCACCTCACTGATTTATAGTGTACTTCAAACTAGAGCTCTGCGTAAATTTACATTAACCAGAGCTATTCACAAAGCTTTTGTTTTCTCATTGCCACTGGCTGGCACAATAAAAACACCATTGTTTTCCAAGCTGGCACTTTGATGCACTAGGAGAGGCACCAGATAAGACCCAGTCTCCCATACTCAAATCGTGGGGAAAATTCAGATGTGAATCTGAATTGTTGTCCATTGCAGGATTTGTCTGTGTGTTTTCAGAATGCATTGAGCTAAGATACCATCCTGCTGA
>NW_009218759.1:20957-40862 GCF_000690835.1 Fulmarus glacialis
ATCTAGGCGAAAAAACAGACGATGTGATGATTTTGCCATTGTCAGATGACAATTTCCCAACTTGGCCCATGTTTTTATAATTGCACAATCTCTTCCAAGCACCAGTGTGTAGCTACCAGTAAAACAATTCCACTATCTGGTCACAAAAAATCTGGCATTTCTCTGAATCTGCTGTATTTCCTGCTTGAAATCTCTTCCATGCTGTCTGTTTTACTGGCTTCTTTTCAGATAAATAAACTTGACTGACATCAATCTCTTTTGAAATGCAGATTGCTTAGAACCTCCAGCAGCCCCAGGCATTATTTTTATTCATCATTCACATGGTGTTTAATACATTACCATTTACTGGTCAGGGAAGGGAGAAAAGGGCCTGGATTTAAGCTGTAGGTTCTCAGTGTCAGTTAAAGGCAACTGCATCTGCTTTACATCATTTATAAATTTTATTTGTTAAATTTAAATCCTGTAATTCATGACACATTAATTAGTAGGAAATGTTGAAAAGTTCTGCACAAATATTTATGACATTCTAAGTCTGATTGATGACTTTATCACTCACTCTGTCCACAAGGTGTGTGTTTGCTTTTTCATGGAAGAGCAAAGAAAAAGAGCTTTAGTAAATGAATTTTTTAGAAGTATGTAAGAATGTGAAAGACGAATGCAAAACTAGGGATGCAAAAAGATAGGAGCCAATAGGATTCAAGCAGTCAAATATTTTCTTGAAAACAAAGTTTTTGAAAAAGTGAATGATGTGAAGTGAAAAGTGAAGTATCTTTTGGCAAAAAGTAGTTTTAACCCTACGCTCGCTTCAATTTTATCATGAAGTGACTCTTGAATCATTGTCTTCTTGAAGAGACTTCTTCATAATTAATTTTGAAATTAGCTTTTTGGTATGAATGGAATTTCTATTCACTAAGAGCAAATAATATTATTCACTAATAATTCAAAATGAACTTAAATGCCTGAAATATTTTATGCTTGACCTTCTATAATAGGAGGAGTTTTACAAAAATTCAGAGGTAAATCAGAAATGGCATCTGTTAAAATAATGACAGGGCAGCCGCAAAAGCTGAAGGTTTTTCTGGCACAGTCTAACTTTTATCTGATCTTGCCAAATTGCAAAAAGCTGATGTTGGCTGGAAATGTTGAATTTCCTTTGTTCTCTTAGCTACTCATGAATATGATTAATTATGGCTAGAGCTGATCCAATGCTACTGATGCTGATTTTTCTTAGGGAAATTATAAACGTTGAAGGAGGACAGCTGTTAAAAGTGTAGATGAAAGCTTTGCAAATATCTCCGTTTGCCATCCTGGTGGCCAGCTGCTTTGGGTTTTTCAATTTAAAAGTTTTTGCAGTTCACAATTGCTAGCAAAGCACCTGCTCCGCTCTGTCAAGGCATGCTACAGCATTCCTTCCCCCCATGCCCATGTGGTGGGTGTTAGTGCGAGGAGGAGATTAAAGCGGGACCCTTCTTTGCATTAAATATTTTCAGTCTGGCTTGACTTGATATCAAGCATTATCAGGACTGGTTTGAAGATTGCAAAAACTCATACCGCCAGCCTGTGCAGAGGGAGTTCACAACTGGCTTTTCTCTCAGCAGGACTTATTCTGTGGCTTTATTGAACAAGCGTGATACTATGATGTCCCACTTGTTCTGCAATGCCTGAAAGTGGCCCTTAAAACACAGTGTCACTATACAGACTAAGGCTATACCAAAAATCTTTCATGTCTTTCTGCAAAGGTTGTCTCAGAAATGACCTCTACAGCAGCAGGCTTTAAAGCATTGTTTATTGGTCACTATACTATAGCAATGCCTGTGAACTGCTTCATCCTTTATGGACCACAATTGTGATGCTATTATTGTTAATCAAGGCAGCATTTTCTCAAGTGATATATTGGAGGTGAGAGAAACCTCAAGGAAGCCTTTTCTTTTTTTTTGTGGTACCACAAGCAAATGTTATATGAGAGCAAATGTTCTGTTTAATCTGCTTTTGCATAATATGTAAAATATTAATAAAATAGTTCATACTTATTTGTTAATGGATCATAATGTATTAAAAAAAATATAGAAGTGTATACTCCTGCCCATATCTTTAGATTAATATTCTCAGGAGGGACGATAAATAAGATCTTAATATTTGTTCCTTCTGCCCAAGAAAGAAAACCAAAAAGAATGGAGGGTGTTGCTGAGTGCATTACCCAAGAAAGAAATGAAAAAATAAATTAACATATTCATCACAGAGGATTGAATCCCATAAAAAAATGCACAAAGCCCCCTTTGAATAAGAATTTCCACGGCATCAATGGAGAAAGGGTGCTGCAAGGTGAGACTAGTCCTGCAGAAAGGGATCTGCATATTATTTTGGACACACATTGAGCATGAATTAACAGTCTTGTCGCCAAAAAGAAGGGCTAATCTCATACTTGGATGTGAGACACGTAAGGTAGTTCTTCTACTGCACTGATAAGAGCACAACTGAAGTACCAAGCCCAATTTTGGTCACCATGCTTTGAGGGTAACATATACCCATGTGAAAAATTCCACAGATATACACAAGAATTATCAGAGGTCTAGAAAACATAGTATCCTCTTCACCTTGTCAAACAGAATTGCTATCCTCAGCACATCTTTTTACTGAATCAGCTGGTACTTTAATTAGCTCTAAAGTTTATTGTAGAGACAGAATGCGTTATCTTTAAATCAACTTTTACTATGTTTGATCAAGGGTACTATTCTTCGTAATTGATGTTGCAGTCGTGAAACAGAGCGAAAACATAAAATACTTTATCCCAGAAAACCAGTAAAATTATGGTTACATAGAGTGATTCAAAGTGAATCAGTAGAGAGATGAACACGTATTTCCTTTCACTGTGGGTTTTAGTCTGAGTATTAACTGGTGGTTTTAACCTCTCTTCTAGAAACATTCTTTACAAATTCCATAGTTTGTAATTGTTTATATAATTGCATAAGTCTTTGCAAAATTACTAAGACATTTAATAACGAAGCTAATAAACAGTAGGAACAGCTTACTAACAGAGTAAATGTATCGTTATTTGGATTCTTCACATTAAAATTTATTTTAATCTGGTCTATAATGACAGCATTCATATGAGTTAATTAATATTTTTTCGGTTTGCTACTATTCACACGGACAGCAGAAAGAAATGAATCTCTTATTTATTGGAATTATTGAGATAAACTATATGACCCTTGACTGTATTCATGTTTAGAGTGATTGATCAGTGTGGTCTGTTGTGCCCTCAGAAATGAATTCTTAATAGATAAAGCAAAACCCCCCAAATTATTTCAAAGTCCACTCTCAGTGACAGTGAGCTCCACATTAAGATATTTTAGTGCTTCAGTAATGTCCGTGCTTTAGCCTTTATCCGTAGAACAGAAATGATAATGAAATATTTATTCACAGAATAGAATGAAAAACTGGGGCATTATTTTTCTTTCTATAATGTGTCTCAGCCCTGTGACAGAGTAACCGTCTTTAGGTGTATAATATAATATATATATATAATTATTCCATCAGCATAACCTTTTTGTCCCTCTCTGCTAAAATATCTGGCAATCATGTTTCTAATAATGGCAATGATTTTCCCTTTATCCTGACACCAACTCATGAATACTGTTTTCCTAAGAAGCAAGATATTTATCCTACAGATACTACCTGTTTCCTGAAGCAGCTCCCTCCCTAGGAATAGGGGCTATCCCTAGAAGCAAGTCTAGAACTAGAAATCCTTTCATTTCACAAACCTGAAGACACCCGCTATATCCTTTGGGAGCTGAGGGAAAGAAAATCTCTGGGAACAGTCTGCAGGTGGGAGCTGACAGCTTTCACTTCCTTTCAATGGGCACTACAGGAGGCATGTGGGCTGGGTTCGCAGCTGATTTCTAGGGCAGCCTAGCACTGAACTTCCAGGGGCCTCCATGGGCTTGATTCCTTCCACAGGCGGAGATCAGCATCAGCAGCTGCCAAGACAGCAGAGCCAGGCTGCCAGGCCCCCACATGGAAGCTGTTCTTCAGTTTACCAAGAGCTAAGGATGGCTTAAGAGCTGTAGGTTGGCCAACTGTGCTCTATATTCACAGGACGATGGAAGACAATGGAAGACACTGCCAATCTGTCTTCGGGAAAATACAGAATAGTATATACCAGATACAAACTTAAATCCCTAAAATGATTAATGACTCAGATAAAAATAACAAGAAAGAAAAAAAAAAATCAGAAACTGCTGTGCTTATTAGCTGAATTGTATTCTGTAATTGATTTCACCCTACCTTTGCATCCTTCACAAGTGAGAGCATTGTAGTGGTACCCAGAGGCTTTGTCACCGCAGACCACGCAGAGCTCTTCTCCTTTCACTCTTCCCGTGGAGTGACCCAGTCTAGGCTTTTTGGCTGCAGGGATATCCATTATCTCTGTCTCCCTTGTGAAAAAAGTCTCTGAGGGTATTCTCCTGAGCTCGTACATCCCAGGGGAATACCATTCCTCATGCTGCGGAGGGTAGAAGCCTAGGTTGGAGTAATAAGGCGGCGATGAAATCTGAGGCTGAACTTGGGGAAATGGCACGCTGTTGTACTGTGTGTAAGGTGACACATCTGCCTCTTGCACTGGAGAACTCATTGGCTCTGAAAGGACACCTGGAAAATAATAATGCAAACCCAATTTCTATTACTACTATGAAACTGCAGTTATCAGAGAAGCTTTCACTTCCAGACATCTATCTCAAAACCAAGGCATAATCATAAAGATTGCATTATCTGAGCTCAGATTTGCTGTGGTCCTGGTGCTACGCAAATACCTTGCAAGATACTTTAAAAGTAACTTAGCTATTCTCAGCCACTCCCTTATTATTGATGGAAATGTCCGGCACTTGGCACTTACATAAAAAAATCTTGAAAGATAATCTTATAAATGTTCAGTTTACAAGAAAGAGCAATCTACACCACAGAGAAGCTTGCAACCCGAATTAGGTCTCACAGCAGAATAAAAGAAATCCAAACAAAAGCCAAAAATCCTATGGCATTGGTGAAAGTTAGATCAAGACTCAAACATCATGTTAATTTCTGTTTAATGCTGAATGAATAAGTTGTGATAGGGAAAAACTGCACTTGGAAAAGGCAACAAGAGTGAGGCTTAATTAGAAGACTAAGAACATGAAGTAAACCTTTTAGAAGAGCCTGAAAGGGGAAAGTGAGGTTACCTTGAAGGAGCAGGGAAGATATTCCTAACATAAGCGGTGAAATGCAACCTTCTCACCATCCAGCCTCCAGTGGCCACCCAGCCAGCCTCCGCAGCCTGGTCCCCAGCCCCTACAAGCCTGTGACACTCAGAGCAGTTGTACGGTTCTTATATGAAGCACCTCTGAGCCAACAACAAACCTGGCAGTGGTACATGGAATAGCAACCTTTCCTGTCGGGATCGACACAGTATCTGGAGGCTACCTTAACTTTGCCCATTAAATAGCAAGTTTAAAAATGCAAACAACTTAAGTCTCCTTTTTTTCTGTACTACAAGCACAGCAACATCTAGCAGTCCCTGGATGGTGTGATTAAAATCAAGCCCATGTCAACCAGCTGAAAAGAGTAACTTAAAAGTTATTTGCAAACTGCTTCGTATTTTCTGTTGGAGAAAGCCACATCTTGCTGTTTCGTGAAAACACTGACACAATTCCTTCATTAGTTCCAAGAAAAGAATCTAAGAAAAATAGTGCATATTTCCAGGAAGATGCCGAGTCCCACTTTTATTGGAGTCAACAGCAGTATTACAAGCAAATCATAGATTAATGTTCATTGGTGACCGTTACTTAACAGTGCTTCAGAAGCACTCCAAAACCATTTTTGCTAACATAAAATCGGTTCCCTGGCAAGTCTCCTTCACTTCTGAGGAATCAGAAGCAATGAAGAAATGCTAACTGTTAAGAAGAGGGAACATCTGTAATGACAACAAAGAACAAAAATCTGTAGTATGGGATTCTTTCCTCTCCTTTGTCTCACTTCAGTTAGTGCCAGAAACTAACCTTTTCATTTCACCTACTTTTTCACTTTCAAGGTCTCACGCTTTTGCTCTGCAGCCTTCTGCCCTTCCTACTTTACCATGCTGCAGAAGCCATACAAGTATTTCGGATTTATGTGATTGCCATATTGTCCACAGCACATCTTTGCCAATAGCAAATGTTGAGGTCCCAGTTCAAGAATAAGCAGCAAGATGTATGTCTGGAAAAATGTGACACAAAACCAAATGAGAATAATGGTGCCATTTATTATTAACAATTAGTTTAATTATGGTTGCATTTAGTTGCTCCAGAAGAGGCCAGGGCCCCCGAGTTCTACACTAGCAGAAGCAGAATAGCAGAAGGCACTCCCCAAACCCAAGTTTATGCTCTTTAAATAAACAGCATAGACGTACGGAGACCTGAGACAAAATACAGGCATCTGGGGACTCTACGGAAGAGCCTGGAGGTGAAGTTACAGCTTCGTGCATCAAATGCAAACTGTCACAGATACCTGCCAGCTGCAGCGGTGACAAAACATGTAAAAGGTGAGGACAGCAATGATTTGATGCTGACCTTTATTGTTCGGTATAGGTTTAATGAGTGGGTGGTCTGTCTTTAATTATATTTACCATTTGTTGAGACTGCTGCTCATTAAGACTGGTCAAGGTACTTCAGGAACAAAAACTGATGATAACTGTGAGATACACAATCATTATACAGATCGTTCAGTCTCTCTTTGGAAAGGAATCTGTTCACCATGGAGACCTAAGCTGTCATTTGCTAGTTAGTAATTACTTAGTTGATTGAGTTTGCTAAAGGAAAGTGGGACGATCCCAAAATGAAAAGGAAGAAACTGTTGATTTTTAACTTTATGCCATCCACAGGAAATTCCACAAAAGTTCTATACCAGCCTCCTGAACTGCTTGGGCCTCTGAAAGGGCAATAAGAGAAGGCAACACTCCTTCCACAGCAAAAAAATAATCTCAGGGCTTGTTAAAAAACTCAGGACTGCTAAAGAACGGCAGCATATGCTGAGACAATATTGGGTGTTTATTTAAACCACTGTAGATCCATTTGGGTTACGGATATGTTTAGAAAAATCTTCACGATCATTAATTCTACTCTGCTTCTGGAGCAAACAAAAAAATCTGAGTCTTAATGTATATAGTTAAATACAGGGAAAAAAATCCCCAACCAGCCTGTATTTCCTTTTTTTTCCTTCTGTGTCAGGCACACATTATACAATTCGGCTGAATTGAGTCCACGCTCAGAGCAACGGAAGGGAAAGGGAGAACAGGCAGGGTCGAGAAAGACTGAGAGAACATGGTTTTGTTTTATGTTTTATGTAAAACAGGCTTACAGCTATTACTCTGGGAAGTGCTCAGATACTACAGTTATGGAGATCAGAGTGATTTTAAAAGATAATTAGGTTGTAACCACGTAGGTTTTCCCACTTCAGCTTAAATTTTTTTTTTCTTTTTTTTTTTTAAGTAGACCTGTTTGAAGGGCTTGATGGGTATTTGTATTTCATCCTTAGAAATCAGCCAGCGTGGGCTGACTCAGTGAGACACCATTCTCTACCCAGAGCAGATCAAAAACAGTTGTAAAATTTTTTTTTTTTCCCCACAAAATTGTCAATGAGTCTAGAATTAAACATTGCAAGAAACGGTCTGCTCCAAAGCATTAGTGATCTAAAATCATTCCTAAAAATAATTGTTTAAAACTGTGGAGGTGTTCCATAAAGATGATTTCAAAATGAAACTGTTCCTTTTTTTTAGTTGAAATGTCCTTTTACTCTGAAATATTATCTTAAAAAAATGAAACAAATGATGAAATTGAAATAAAAACTGGATGCCTTGAAATTACTGGGACAAAGTATTTCTATGACCTGATCCAAAAAGCGTGGTCTGAGCTGTGTTCCCCAGCCCTCTGCGTGCACGAGGCTTCCAACAAAAGCTGAAGGGGTTCTGCTTCCAGAGGCATACGGTGCACTGCTCTGTCCTGCGTGGTATTTGAAAACCACACTGATTTTTTGGAATTATGCTTTGCAAAGTACATGTGAGCCTAGAACAAATAGTTTCTTATCGCAAGAGAAAACTTAATCTTATCTTGCCAACGAGAATGTACATATGCTTTTATCCAGATATTTGTAGAAGTCTGAGATGGGCTGGTCTCCTGCGACTGTAAGGCATGAGCCAGCCCACTGAAATCGCTGGAGTTGCAGTAGTATAAAGCAGTGAAAGTGAAATCAGAAACGAGCTCCTGGAATACAGCAGTATTTTATGTTTGTGTGGCCTTAACTATTTTGAAACATTTATCTGGTTTTTCTTTTGGAAGCATACCTTTTACATCTTTAAAGAAAGACTGCTTAAGTGCACACAAATATGACGTTATTTATAGCTGTAGATCTTTTAGATTGTGTTTTGCAAATAAATGTTTTTCAATGAAAAAATTTTACAGAACTCTGGAAAGCTTGCCAATATCGAAGTGAAACTTTCACATGGATATGGTCATCATTTTACAAATATTTTTCCACAATATCACTTGCAACTGAAATTCATTGGAGAGTTTTGCTTTTGTTCCTTTAAATTTTACACAAAATATTTTACATAAGACTTGAAAAAATATTTGACATAGGCTTAACCACTTGTCGAAGTGAAAGGGAATTTTCTTTGTAGGAACTAGAGAACATGTTTTCAATTTGCAGAATTATACTGAGGTTACGTGCAGATTGAAGAATAACATGTTTTTTTCAGAATATTACAGAAATTACAATGAGATCACATTTCAATGTAAAAGTTACTGTTCCATTATATAAAGCTAATTAAAGGGAAAAGAATTTTAAGCAGGTTTAAAATATGAACCTCCAGCTCTCTGTAGGATATTCATGAAGGAACATAAAGATGTAACAGCACGATTCAACATTAAGTAATTTGGAAATCATAACATAACCATTACTGAAATCCTGATTTAATTCTAAACAAGTTATTTGTAGCTCTTTAAAGATCATTTGGCTTAAACAACCTTCTAGCATCCTACAGTTTCAAGGAAGAATACAAGATCAGATGACAAACATGTCCAAGCAAGAACACAACAATATCCTACCTTAGGCTGTCTTTGGTCTGACCATTTCTTGAAGAAAAATACTTTCCTTAAGGTCCTCAGTCCTCCTTTCCCTCTCTTTTTCTTCTTTTCCCCTAAAGACTATGTATAAATAAAACTTCTTAACTCTGCTTTGTCTGTACCCTGTTGACTTCTTTACTGTGAGAACTTTCTTTAAGACTAGCAAAGGAGTGACACAGGCCAGAGGTTATATAGTTTACTGATTAACTTAATTACAGAGAAACTTGTTTGTAAATGTCTGAAACAATAGCAATGTCCATTCCCAGTGTGGATTTACCTGGATAAAATTTGGTTACCATTCAAGGAGAATGCCTCCAAGTAGTCTAGCCATTGTAATTTTGTATTTGTTGTGGTTTATTTAGAACAGAATTTTTATCAATAAATATATAGTAATGTCAGGTGATTCTGTGCAGTAAATTAACCACTTCAATATCACAGGAAGCAGGTTTTAGCTGACTGGATTAACAGACGTTTTTTAAGCACAAAAATGTTGTATTCTCAGGAGAAGGCCAAAGTGCTCAGGCCGTACTGGACACATCTGTATGACAAGACAGAATAGTGCCAGAGAGATGTCCTTGCCCCAACGCCAAACATCAAAATCGGTTCTCATCTGTGTAGCTTAGGGGTAACTCTAACTCCATCTAGAGTGGGCAGGATGCACCCACGCTGCGTAGCCTTTGTTGCTGACCTTACTCTTCTGGGTCCGTGTAGCTTCCCTGTGGCTCTCAGATATTATTGTTTAACAGATGTCATTTCGGTTCAAAGCATCTGTAACATTGTGAGGGCTGTGTTGGGTGCCACCACAGCAGTACTGGGACAGCATGAAGTCAGAATATTGCGTGGCACGCCTTGGTTTGATGGCATGAAGGTATGAAGGTACAACCCCTCTGAGACAGTGTTAGAGGACAGTGTAGAGTAAAAGGAGCCAAACCTATTACAGTCTTGTCCATGCTGCCTTTTTGGGAACAGTCCCTCGAGTAAGCCCATGTCTTAAAGGCACCTACTAAAGCAATCCAAAACAAAGCCCCAGAGCAAGGTAAGAGTTGGGTAGTGTCAAGATGGGCAGTCGAGGGTGCTGTGCCTCTTTCAGTCTTCAGCCTTTTTCGTTTAGCACTGTGGATGAGCCCACTAAAACCCAACATCAGGTTTGTGACCAGAAGTATGTCTGAGGATCACACCTGGAAGCAAATAGGCAGAGAATCACCCCTTATTTCATGAAACAGTCTCCTTCCCAGGCTGAGATCCACAAATGACTCACACATGCACAAAAGAAAGCATCGCACAAATGCATTTTGGTTGTGCCTTGCTTGGTGGTGCAACCTTCACCCTCAGAGCCTCGTTCATCTGCATTCCTTCGCGTTAAATTTTTTTCTCAGATTGCCACTCTTTTTGGTTTGGCTCTTTTCATAATCATTATACATACACGATTTTCTGTTTTAATTTGTGTTGGTTTGTTTCCTTTTGATTTCGGGGTCTGTTACAGGCCTAATTATCTTCTCTGCAGAGATAAAGCCAGATGTTGTGTCACCTGCCAGGTGGTGCTGAAGACAAGTAGTTATTTAACATATCTTATGATCTTGAAGCTGTTTAATCCGTTTGGACACTTGATCCTACCACCTTTTTTTTTTAAAAAAAAAAGCATAACCAGAACAAATACAAATTTATCTAAAAGGAGACAGCCTTTTAAATTCATCTTAGGCACTGTTCTATGCCTACATCAATTTTCAATGGCATTTTTTTGTTCTTACATTGTCAAATATTTAAGACAAGTTTAGATGTATTGCTTTCTTTTCCCCTTTGTTAGGTTTCATTTTTGTTTATTCTTCCTTGTCCATTTCAATACAGCTTTTAAGAGTGCTCATTCACCCCAAAAAACTTTTCTCAGCTAGGGATATGTACAATGAGGGTGACATTTCTTGTCTTGTTACATTTTGATGTCACATTACAAGAAAACACACAGGCCATCAAAAAATACTTAAAATAGATCTTTATTCAAATTAAACATGCAGTAGTACTGACTTATCTTTCCAGGTTCTAATTATTAGAAATAATTCCATCTCTGATAGCTGAAGTTTCACACTTAATATCTTGCATATTAATAACTCCTATATAAGGTGCTTTCACAGAAAATAGAATGGGGCTATTACTTTATAGGCCTGCTACTTACTTACCATATAAATGACAGTTTGAGTCAAATGCTGTATATATTTCAGATGCCATGCAAATATATAAGCTTATCCTCCACATTTAAAATACGAAGGAGACATTTTTGGTGTCTGAAAATTAGTTCAGTCCCTTGTAAAAAAGGGCAAGTGAAAACCATTGGAAGAAATAAGATAACGGAGATATGGGTATTTAACAAATGTATTGGCCCTAAAATGAAAAACTTTCAAAGGCAATTGAAAGATGTTATCAAATACCTTTTTGCAACAGTCTTGCTGTCCCAGCTGAATTGCCTGATTGCCTTAGAGCAAGGCTTGTCAGCTTCAGCGCAGCGCTCTGCTAATGCACCTCAGCGTCTCCTGGGTCACAGCTTGTGTCCAGCCAATTTGGAGCAAAGCAGAGGAGCTCAGATCAGTCTATGTCTATCATGGTGGAAGGGTCCACAAGACAAATTCATGGCTCTAAAGTGAACTACAAAGCTCCCAGAGGTTTTAAACGAGATCAGGATTTCAGTCCTAAATTACAGGGGTTCAAAAATGCAGATTGGTAGGTGTGTCACTTTCTTTTAGTTCAGGATATGAAATTGGGCCAGTCTTCACATAGCTGGCCTGTTCAATTCAATGGGGCTTGTGAAATAAAAACAGGGTTTGACTGAGGAAGAGAAATATCTTAACAGGACAGGTCCCATGGAGACCCGTGCACCTCTGGGATGTCTTGTCATCAAGAGTCCCTTTTCCTCACTGGGAAAACCAGAGCCGCAAGGAAGAAAAAGTTGATCTTGCATGCAGATGCTATAGAGGATGCATTTTACATATCTGGTTTTGGCCACTTCTTAAAAAAAAAAAAAGAAAATATGTTTTCTGTAAAGAGATCTAGGATTTCTGTAAAGAGATCTAGGTTTCTACATCACCTGAATAGTGAGGTAAAAAAAATAGTAGCAGTTTTCCAGGAAGACAGAGTGGAAGGGAAGGACACTGACTTCTGCTAGGTTAAAGATCCTTCTTCATTTGCATTTTGAGCCCCTTTTTCCAGGGACTTATAACTACAGAAGTGAAAAACTACAGTTAAAACACACTACCTCCAAAGACATAAAGAGATACTTTACCTTAGACATGTACTGTTAAAATAGCAACATACAATTTCCAACTACTGAAAGGTAGAAAACCTTTTTTTTCTTTAAGCTCTTCTGAAACCTGCTGCAACTAGAAATCTTGAGAATGAATACGTAGAAGTGCCCTGTAATTACCATGGTGATGAGGCTCACAGCACAAGCAACTCATGATTGGCAACATTTCTTTTAAGAGACCTGGATCTGGTGCTAATGTTTGGAGATGCACTTGGATTTCTTTTTGAAGGTATAAGAACACTCTCCCCGTAGACTGAGTGAAGCATAATGAAAAGATAATATATTTCCAAGGTTTTTTACAGAGTGTGAGTATGCATCTTTGAAAAAGGAGACTGTTTTGTGTAAAGGCTGATGTTTGTAAGCCAGCAGTTTCTCCCTTGTATTACATCAGAGCTGTAAGGTGTCAGAAGTCCTGGGAGAAATGTATGTTCTAAGGGTCATTTAAAAGAAAAGCTTTCTTCCTCTTTCCTTGGGTTCACAAGTCTCTACCTGCCAAAACTGAATGTCAAAAAAACGCAAGTAGTTTACAAATATAATATTGAGAGGCAAAACCATTTCCTACAAACGTCTTGAAGAGATGGAGTCATATTTTCACAATAAGTAACTTTGTGGACTCAGTTGCATATTATTTCTGATGTTTTTTTCCAGCTATAAAAGCAAAAGACATCAAATTTGTAAAGAATTCACTTCTGAGATGTGAGTGACATCCCACAAAACAGGGTCAAGTAGCCATACAAAACAGAAGTCAGCTTAAGTGAAACACAGCAGGAGTGCTAAGTCTCCTTCCTGATGGGATCCCTGATTCAACCCCTTAATACATTATTTCTTTCTGTTACAGAAACGTCAGTTTGAATTAAATCTCCATTGTGCTAAGCTCTGAATACCTATAATGGGAGACACAATCCCTCTTCTGAAGGCCTCACAATTTCTGAGTAAGGTTTCAGTGTGGAGGGAAAGTATTTTACATTAACATGCGTCCCTGTATTTTGAAGCTACCTGATCATTACTCTTTAAAATTAATGAAATAATTAGTGAAAAAGTAGACATCAAAGGAAAAATCTTCTTGACAAAAATCTGAAGGAGTCCAATTATATGCAGAACTTTTAAAGGGATGACTGGATATAAAATTTGGCGCCCTAGATTTGAACATCATCCTCTTTGTATATCATGGCCTGACATTGGAATTAACAGGTAACAAGGAAGTGTTTTAGCTATTTACATATACTTTTTTAACAACTGCAAAAACATTTCTCCCACCAAAACCCAACACATTTGGGGAAAGAAAAACAGTAACATACGGTAATGCAATGGGTTTTGCTTATCATTAGTGACAGTGCTTTAGTTTAGCTGTGTGGAGCCAGGACAATGCAAGTGGTCTGATTTGGAGAGATGCTCCCGACTTTTAAGAGCTCTGCAGCAGGAGTGGCTCTGTGTGTCAGAGTCTCTCCATGCCCAAGCCACAATTCTTGTTTCAGATAGATGAAACTGAAATGTTTTCAATTTTTCCAGCACTCAAAAAGGCAGAATTCTGGTCTTATTTGGACTGGAAACTTCTGAAGTGTTGCAACTTTCTGTGGGGGTCTGTATTGTGTGTGAGGCCCAGAATGTATCATGTTACTCAAAGAAGGTCCCCCTCTGCTGCCAAAAGAAAGGCTAAAAAATGTATTATTCTCTTTTTTTTTTTATTAGCAGTACGTATAACAGAAGACAGCTTCCCCATGCTTATAAAATATTGACCAAGAATTCTTCATTCATTAACAAACCCATGCTTAGACTTGAAAAATTCAGTGCAACTGGAGCAAGGAGAATTTTCCAGCCTGCATTATAAATTTTCTTGTGCATTGATGTTAATACATAAGTTTTTAATGGTCTCAATAGGACAATGGTTTTAATTCAGGCGAAATTACTTTCATAAATTTGCATAATATGGCAATGCAAATACATTGCAGTATAATTTTATTACAAATTAACTGAAAATATGTCTGCTCAGCTTGATTTTAGTGACTCACATGGAGATAACATCCAGCCTACATACAAAGGTCTGTCTTTGCTGAATGATTTCAGGTATTAGAATAGTGTTATAAAAACAACTTACAGGCTCTGCTGTTAGCAGTGATGAGAGCAATAGTGATGCAGAATTACATTAACACCACAGATCCATTATTTGTTATTCCTTCCATAGGTATTGAAGATTCAAGAAGGTTGGCATATGTCAACCACACGTCCTCGACTTGAGACTTCAGTCCATTTTCTTCTAGGTTTCTGAGTAAAGGATAGCTTGCTATTTTAACCTAATTTGGTGACTTACCAAACAAATGAGGACCTTCAGCAAGAGAAAATCCATCAGCAGTGGCTAGCTGGTGATGTCCTATTAAATTCATTTCAGATCCCATTTATTCTTCAGTTCAGGAGGAATATGCTAATTAAGAAATAGGTTGAAAGGAGACCCTGAAAGATAGAAAGCAAAAAGAATATTTAAACAAGATAACTCATTTTTGTGTACCTATTGTAAGACAGGATTCAGGAGGTTGTTTCAATATTTACTGTAACAAACGTTGGCTTGAAGTTACAATACCTAATTTAGCCTTTAAATAAAATGCTGCCTCTGGTTTGTTTTCTCCTTGCTGTGGTATATTTTATTTGCCATCCTTCTGCTGTTCATTTAAAGCTAATGGCAGTTTATGCTCAACCTTATTCAAATATTCACAGACTGAAGCACTGGCCTGACCTGCCAAGGGCATGCTGCCCAGCCCCCCTTGCAGGGAATACCAGTTGTTTGCATTATTTTTTCATCACCCTTTCATCATTTCATTGTTTTCACTTACTGAAAAAGTGCAAGTTTATGGTTAGGTCAGAAGACTCTAAGCCAGGAAACTTGAGTTTAATTTCTAGCGACTGGCTCTTTATCTTGCCTTCAGTAATTACTGTCTGAACAAGAAAAATGGTGGCAAAAACAAAAAGCAAAGCCTTGGTCAAATAGCCAGGCTCACCCGCCCGCTCACTTTGTTGTCTCAAGCAGCCGTACAACTCTTGCTTGGGGAGATTGGGAGATGCTTGTGCCTGCTCACTAGCATACTTTCCTAGCAGGTCAGATAGAGCAGCTTTCATCTCCTGAGGTTGACAGTGGCACTGTACCCAGGTCTTCTCCTTCCCGCTCCGACCGCTAGGCTATTAAATAAGAGGCAAGAAACCTGCCATTGCCTCCTACTTGAGTAGAGGCTATAGCTAGAGCAGCACTTCATGCAGGAGGAAGGCATGCAAGAGGCTTCCTTGCCCGCATCTAGCTCATGTGGGTGCAATGGGGCACCTCAAGATTGCATTTGGGGCAGGACCAACAGCAACAGGAGAACGTACAGCTCCAACAAGGAGATGTCTCAAGGGTTTGTGCAGACACCAGGAGAATTCTGCATAAAGATGACAGAAACCTGTTTTGCTTTGGTTTAGAGTCTTAAATATTTATTCAGTGTTATTCCCATGGGACTGTCCCTGGGACTACGTTTCCACTCGCTGAAGGCGTTTGAGAGTTATAGCCCAGTCTGCTTCCCAGTGAGGGCTCAGCATGTTTCCTGAGCAGAAGTGAAGTCATCTGACAAAAACGTGAAGGCAGCAGGAGGCCCCAGTACTGAGCAGACTGGGAAGTAGCTTCTGAGAGCAGCAAACACACTGTGTAATTATACTCAGATTTGTCCATAATGATTCATTAAGTTCTTTCTTAACATAAACAAAGGCTCTCTAATTAGACAGATGCATTTTAAATGTCTGCCGACAGATAATTTAAACAGTTTACTCAGGAATGTCAAAAGCTACTTGTGTCACAGACCAGATAGGGTTCTTGTGGCAAATAACATGTAAACACACAGTCTCAAATCTAGCACAGAAACACGGTTTTGCAACAGCAAAAAACTGCATGTATCTTGGGATGGGGGTTGGCAACCAGTCCAGCCACCCCACTAGGCCCACGTCTACTTCCAACCATTTTACTGCCTCGCCACCGCATTTGCTGGGGAAGGTATCTGCTGCCCAAGAGGTGGGGCTGCCCACATGGCTGCAAAGGGCTGTCAGGAATTGCAAGACAGTTTTCTCATGAACTGCCCATGACAGACCCTTGGCAGGGGGTTCCCCTTACAGCCTGTTACAAGGGTTCTGCCATGGGAGAAGACAGCAGCACAGTCAGGACCCTTTTAATGGTCAGTCAGAGAAACGTCAAAATGAGGCATCTTCAGAAGGCTCCTGAATGTTTCTCTGGATTTTCTGGCTGAAGACCAGAGAAGAGAGGCCATCTCCACCCTCTCCTCACATGCAAGGGCTTCAATAGCTTTCTCACAGCCCACAGGCATGCAACCTGTGCAGTTCCTTGCATGATTAGCTCTCCCTGCAGTCAGACTTGAAGATTACTTTCCATCACTACTAGTATTTCTCATGTTTCCTTCTCAGACCCTATATGAGTAGCTAACACTGCAAGTGCTAACATGTCAGCTTTGGGATTGTGAATTTCTATATGTACATACAGAGCCTAGAACTTATCTTCTTCGGGAATTTCGGATGTTATATCAGGATATTTTAAATAGAGTCCCAGAAGATATCTGTTCCAAAGTATTTTGTCATACTGTCAGCGTACAGTCAGACTTTCAATGCATAGCTTCAATAGCTTGTAAGGTATATATCCTGCATCTGTCTAGTCTGTGCTGCAAGTAAGGAGAAAGCAAGCAAGCTATGTTTTAAAACCCTAATATAGTGTTTGTGTTTTTGCAGTCTCTTTGAAATGTATATAAACTTATTTCTTGTTCCTTTGAGGCTATTCCATTTTTTAACATGTCATTAAATAACATCACTCTAACCTCAAGATAGACTTCTTAGAATCTATTATTCTCTACATAAACACACACAAAAAAGCCAACCTGGTGCCATTAATACTGCCTTGTTTATAGTAAGAAACTTGAGGATGTATTTGTCACAACCTCTCAGTATGCTAAAATGTTACAGATATTGTAACTCTACCCCTCCTGCCACATTAATTTTGATCTGGATGGATTCAGTTCGAGTCAAATGTTCATGATGATTTTACAGTTCCCACCTTTTTTTTTAATACTTCATTTTCTTTAATATATTCAGCTGATGTAGAGCATTTACTGGATTTCATAGAAGAAATTAAGCCTATCTTCTGGGGGTTTCTGCAAGGCACAAGACATGATCACCATTAAAAAGGCTGGAAATATATTTTCCATTACATGTAGCATTGCTACTGTAAATTTGCCTGAACACCAAATTATTCATTAAATACTGATTGACATTTTGCTTTGATTTGCCCTTGAATCCAACCTACTGTGAGCCATCTATCATGTATTAGATATATCCAATTCATTTCACCAATATTTAAAAGCAGCAGCTACCGATTTCCAGCTTTCAGACCTACACCAGGTACACAACATAGAGTATTTAAGCACCGCTTATTCCACACATCATTGTTCAGTTCTGGGAAATAGTATAGGTCACATTAAGTTGGTGTCAAAAAGCATCACAGGCCCAGGGGTGGACTCCGCTTTCAAAGAGCCGGTTCCACAACACACACCCTGTCATTAGCCTCTTCTCAGCCTAATCCTCCTAGGCTGTTGCTGCAGTTAAACAGCTGTGGTCCCAGCTGGCTGCAACTCCCATGGAGCAACTCCAGAAACTTTGCTCTGGCCAGTGGGAGAGTCCCACCCAGCAGACATACAGAGGCACCCAAATTGCTAGCAACAGGGCCAGGCGACAGCGGTTGCCACCTGCAGCACCTATGCACAGAACCTTTTGGCAGAAGTATTCTTTCCAAAGATAGAGGCTGGTGGCACAAAGCTATGTCATCTCAGCTTCCAATGGGATCAATAACCACTCTCTTAATTCAGATTTCTTTATTCACCAAAACGACATAGTAGTGGAATACTATTTGGTGTGACTAAACATTCATAGGTATTTCTACCTCGTGCCTCCTTCCTTACATGAAGTGCATCTTTTAGCTACTTCTGTCAAGATGAATCTGGAATATCTTAGCCAACTTAACTGATATTCCATCCTGAGGTGTAACAAAAAAGATGCATCAGATCGGATAAAAGCTAAAATAAAGGCAATAGGTGCACAAGAAATCAATATTGCTCTCCAAAATAAAAGGCCTTCAAGAGAAGTTAAGAGGCATGGAAAAAGTTTAAAAGTTTTTTTCCCCAAAGAATTATTTTAGTTAACTTTTTTAAAAAACTATTTACTCCACTACCTTTTAGAAGATTTTCATAGGTCAAAATTACATAGTAAAGAAAAACAGAGATCAGTATGTATAAAGTAAAATCTATGCCCAATTGCTTGAGAGTATTTTTATCAATTGCATATTAAGAGCTCTGAATTACATATAATTTTATTACATGTATCCTTTAGCATACTTCAGAACAGTCAATCAATGCATGTTTATGTGTTCTGTGTTTAACTGAGAAAATTAAGATATATATTGTTACATATGTGACTTGTTCTTTCACCATATGTATGTGCAGGCGTGTTTATTTAGCTTTCTTATGGGATATATGTTCATGGGTGTAAACAAATATACATGTATACACATGTGCACGTGTGTCTGGGTGTAGGTTTCAGATTTATTGGGGACTCTTATCAGCGGACTACCTCTGACCCTACGATGGTCAATAGTAAAGCTTCCCTTGGCTTCTGTGTAAGCAAAACCAAGCCTCTTAATGAAATAATTAGAGTTAAAATCAACTGGGCTCACTGAAAGACAAAAGCATCATAGCCTCATACTTTCAGGTAAAGCAAAAATATGTTTGATCATCAGGAAATCTCCATAATAGTCTCATTGCATTTTACCTTCAGAAGAAGAATGATTGAATCTATTTCAGTTACTCAGTAAAGGAAAATATATCAAAGCACTGGCAAATTTTTTCACAAATTGTGAAACAAAGTGAGGTACATTTCCCTTCTCCTGTCTTGTAATATTGTCCTATTCTTTACACATCTGGCTGCCAATTGCTCAAAGACAAATTTCAGTAACATCATTAGTCTATGGCCCGATCCAAACACAATTAACATCAATGGGAATATTCCCATCTAGTTCACAGGCTTTTGATCTGGCCTCATAGCCGTTTTGTAGAATATTTAATGCAGTGCCTCGCTTATTTGAGAGGCTTTTTGATTTGCTTGCTTATTTGTTTTAAAGTCTATCAAAGACACATGAAAGCATTAGGAAGAGAGAGGCAGGACTGGTGTTACTGTGTTTGTTTGAAATTTACTGGTTAGATTTTTTTAATATGATATTTAAAATCAGAGCAGCAAAGAGACACAGGAAAAATACAGGATATTCTTACAGCTTATTCTGAAGCGAAAATATATATCTTTAAGTCAGTTAGTCACAAGTAGAACTGAAAACTCTACCAAAAGTCTCAATGGCATTTCTGTAGGTAGGCAAGTAAATTCAAAGAGTGGGGCCAGCTTCTGACTGTCCCTGGGATGACCTGCTGA
>NW_009218759.1:40885-46025 GCF_000690835.1 Fulmarus glacialis
AGCATCTTTTTCCTGTCTCACCTGATAAAACTGCAAACCCTCCTTTCTTAACCTGTTTTTGGACTCCCATCTAGCCTAGTAGGATCCCAATCTAGTTTGGGATCTCTAGGTTCTCTGTAACACAAGCAATAGCAATAAAAATAACAAAAGCCAAATGTGTCCCACCGTGATTATAGTTTTCTGAAGATAAATGGCTGGCAGGAACACTCAGAATAAACTGATATTTTCTTAAAAACTGGCAATGGATTCACACAGTAATCACTCAGAATGTGAAACGCCCTTTTGCTTGTGCTAGTTATGTGAAATAGAGTTCGTAAGATGCAGCTGGAATCTGTAGACACAACCATCAAACAAAGAAATTTCATAAAACAAATATAACTGTTCCACTCTGGATTGTCCTCTGTTCTCCCATTAATCACATTTAAAACATTTTCTGTTCCTAAAAGGATAAAAAATTAACAAACTAGTATAATTTTAAAGCTGATGCACATAATTAACTAGCTAGTGTTATTGCAAAAAAGACTCAGCATCAAAGTTATGCTTTCTTTTCCAGTGACACACAGACACAGAAGCCAGCTTTCTAAAGACAAATTCCAAACTGTCATTATTTTTCATGACCTTACCATTTTTTCCCAAGAAGAATTCCAAAAAAACAGTTTTATAGATGAAATTCTCCTTATATTATTCTTCAATAAAATACTAGCTTAAAAAATCCTTTTTTTTTTCTGGTCAAAAATCCATTAACATCCATTAAATAATTCAGGTGAGAAAACTGCTTTTATACTACATAACAGCAAGAGCTATCAGTTTAAGGAATTATTACTTACTGTTCTTTTCTGGAAGGCTGCAGATGGCAGGATGTAAGACAGTTCTGCGCTCAGTTCAGTATCCTAACGATTCTCACACAGGAACATTTTTGTTTTGTTTTGGTTTGGTTTAGGTTTAGCAGAAGGCTGTAGTGATAACACAATGAATCAAAGCTTGGGCTCATTGGCTCAGTGCCCTAATGGACAAGGATTACTCATTAACAATTTTTTCTTTGCGAAACTCTCCAAACACAGTCTGTATTAAAATGTTGTGAATCCCAGCTTGTCATCAGCACAGGAACTTGAGATGCTTATTAATACTCTGGCTGGGTGTGGGGGGGCAGTTGGCTGAAAAAGTGGGGTGATGGTACCTTGTTGCTGATTATAACACTTTTCTTGCACGTGTACATTTTTATGACACTCTCAGCCTCCTTGTCTTTCCCACCCAAGGAGCCCAGATGTCATTCCAAGACATATACTTGACTTCTAAGTATTTCTGTTATTCTTTACACTACTTAGGGGAACTGAGCATTAGACTGAGTACTGAACAAGCAGAATGGGCTATAAATTACAACATCGCAGGGATTTGGGGACATTAAATTTCGGTTCCTGGATCTGCCACACTCTCTAACAAACTGCATCATTTTGATTTGGGCTCATCCCATAAAGTTTTAGGCATAAAAGCGAGGCCCTTAACTTTAAACCTAGTAGACTCATGCACCTTTCGTCCACAAGGGGAAGAACTTGGTACCTGTAGATGCTGAATACATCCTGGGTGGGCTGCACTGCATCCAAAAATGCTGAGCTCTTGCCTGTGACAGAAAGGGGACCTTGAACAACTACATCCCCACTTACCCAGTAGAGGAATTTAAAGTAAAGTGGAACGAATCCAGGCTGTTCTGTTTCAACATCCCACCTACACAGCAAGGGTAATAATTCCCTGTTTTGCATTGCTAAACATATCCAGTGATCTGGCAGTGGTATTGAGGCAAATTTCAGCCAGAGGGGACAGCTGGCAGCATCACTCGTGGTAAGTGAGTTCATGTCTGCCACATGGTATATGCTCCCCGTCCTTCTCTACATATTTGCACTGTCTGATCAAGAGTGAATACACAGAGACACAAGCTGTACCTCCTACTCCAGAAAAGAGAGGCATCGAGCAGCAAACACAGTCCTCTCTAGGAGAAAGGTGACAGCTGCTGGCCCTGAAGTTACCAAGAGTAAAATTTCCTCACTTTCCCCCAGTTTAAGAGAAAAAAATAACTTTAAAAGGTATATTCATCGTCAAGCTTATATCAAGGAAACCGAAACTCTCTATCCTTCTCTTCAAAATGTAATTAATAAAGGGTCTTTCTCATGTGTTCTGTCCCTTGCAAACTCAGCCGGTGGCCAGCCAAACACACATGGTATGACAGGTTTCTGAAGAGATCAATGGGAGAATGATGCCATAAGGCTGTCACTGGACACTAGCACTCCCAAAGGGGTACTGTTTTCAGGGATTTATGCCTACAGTTCGTTCCAGCAGGCACTGGCCACATGATAAGTACATTTAAGACTAAGGTTCGCTCAGTCCTCATTTCTGACTCTCTGAAAGCCATCACTACTGTAAACGATGAGATTTCTGTTTTACAAATTCGTGTTTAGCAAAAATGACAAAGTACTTTCAAATAAGAGAATTCTTCCTAAACAACCCTACCCACAGGAGACAGGTGGTCTTCACAGCTCCAAACATGCCAACATCCCACCTGACACTTCCCAGTAAATGTCCACTCCAGTGGTGCCTAGAAAACATATGCCAAAAAACCCCCTCTCTCTTTGGTCATCCTGAGGCCAGTGATGGGATTTGTCCCTTACCAGGTGAAGAAGCAGAGGCTGAGTCAACAAGTCCAACAAATGTCATATTATGTCTCATGGAGCTTTCCATCTCTCAGCTAGTTTTGAAGACCTTAAATCTCTTTTTCAGCTTTCAGTCTCCTGCAGCATTAGTCCTAGATAGTTGGTGGCACAGAGCAATTGCTATTTAGAAGCCCCTAGAGACCAACCTTCAATAAAGGTTCTTCCCCAAAAAGCATTTTCCTCTATGTGGATGCTGTTTGTCAGACACTGAAGAGCTCACCACAAAGGAAACCAAATTTAATACCTCTGTTCACTAACAAGTTTGTTGCATTAAAACATTTTTTCTTTCCTTACAATAATAGAGAGGCAAGTGGCAAAGTGGTGCTTTGTCCACTAATCAATACTTTCAAGACATTATTGGAAAAAGCAAACAAAAAATCCACATGATCAAAAGAGGAGATGTTGCCTGTAGCAACGACATGTGGCATTACTAGTTCAAGCCAGGTGTTCATATTTTATTGTGGCTGATGTGCAAATGAAAATTGAACAGAAAGGAATTAGAGCAAATCAGAAATATCTTCTGTAGTGTTATAAGAGGCTGCCTACACAGCATCAAGGAAGAGAAGAGGAAGGGAAAAGATTAAAATCCAGTTACTTATAAATAGAACATCTGTTTTAAGAGAGCATTGCATGCTATAATTTTTTAAATTTCAGAAAATTAATTGACATCCTAAAACTTCTCTAGACAATACTAACATTATTTCTGTAACTGACAAATAGCACTTGTTCTAAAATATATCCATGCCATTATCCATGCCAAATACACATTCAGCTACAAAAATAGGGAGATATATAACATTCAGGGCTAGAAATCTGTCTGCCTAGAAAATACCGCTTCATAAACTCCACACTCCATGAAAGAATTGGAGTTTTGTCGTAGCTCCTGTTTGCTCCTCCTCCTGCTACTCTGCCTTTTCTCCACTGAAATAATTGCCATCCCACACTTGCACTGACAAGGTAGCTCCATGGCCTCAGCCGTGGAAAGGCAAGACAAATCCTGGAAAAAAGTAGCTTGTCATCAAAAGTGTGGATAGGAAAAATCTAGCACAAAAGGAGATAGGGGGGAAAGGAAGAAAAGGTAGGTTGGGCATTCATCTTCAACATTTCCTTCTCTTCACACCCCTATGAATGCATCACCATACATTAAAAAAAATGCGAAAATAGTATGTTCACAGATGAGCAGTACCTTCTCCTTTTTGCATAGATGATCTTGTCAACAGCTGTACAGCTTTCTCTCTACTCACAGCCAGTTGCCTGGAGCTCCAGCAGCATTGTACAGATGACAACCAGTCACGAGTGAGAGACCTAGTGGGTCTGTGTTTGTTGATAGACCAAGGGACATGTGTCTTGACTGAGATCTGCTTGTGCTCAAGAACCTCTTTCCCCCGTGCTGACAGCTCCCAGCGTGAATGGTACTGCAGACACCTGGGGCTCATCTGAACCAAACTTTGCCTCAGCACAAACCATCAATTACAGCTCGGAAAGTGTTCCCAACTTGATTTTAAACAGTTGCCACTAAACAGCAGAGTCACCTGCAGCTTTCCGTTCATCCCTGCAGCATCCCTTATTTATTATTGCTACACAGAGGACACACATCATCTACACCACTTTGGGTCATGATCTGTCTTAGACCTGCCTTTTCTTACTCTCAGGCACTCTCAGAAATAGCACTATTCATGACTCTAATGAATAAAGGAAGCTTTTCTTTTCTTGAAGGATGGCCAAAATTATCACCAGCTTACAATAAATTTTATCATATGAAGATAATTAAGTAATCTTAATAGATAAGGCTGCTTCTATACAGGCTAAAAAAATAGGAAAGGAATGGGGTGCAAAGTTTCAGTAAGTTAACCCTAATAGCCATTCATCTTTCTTTTCGCTGCATTTCAAAAGTGGAGGAATAACTCTGCTTTTAAGATTAATTCAACGAAGTCTTTCATCACTCAGAGCCTCTTCGTTATAAGTTGCTCTCTGATCATTCGGTTTCTGAACAGAGCAAAATTTGTTCAACAATCCTATGTAACGCCCTGACGAAATCCAATATTCTGTCTTTATCACTCACATATTTAAAGTGCAGTGTCATGAGGGGTAAAATGACCATGGAACAATCTGTCCTAAGAGGGGGAATTCCTCCCTGATGGCAGGCAGTTAATAGTTAGCCAACATGCTCTAGCAAGAGCATATACGTTATTAACAAGATACCATCTTACGGCTGCCTGGGTGCAAGAGGAGAGCTGAGCATATGTGGAATCAGCTACAATATCAGATACTAAACTTCAGTATGGGGAACTTGGTCTACCTCCCTCTAGCTGACTTCAACTGAAATTCAGAATGTGTTTTTCTATAAATAAGTTCTGGTTATTCCACATTAGATTCTCTCTCATTATTTTAAATTTTAATTAAGGTACTGATATGACATGCTCTTCCCCCGCCCCCGC
>NW_009218760.1:0-26220 GCF_000690835.1 Fulmarus glacialis
CAGAAGGCAGAAGCAGCACGCTATATCCACACTTTACTACTTCTTAGCAATGCAAGGTTTTTCAGATGCCATGGCAAACAATATTTGGTTTGCACACACCCCGGTGTCTTAAAATACATGTGGTGAAATGCAGTCCCCCGTGGAAGGCTTGTGCGAGGGGTACGTGCCATGTAAGCTACAGCGGACACAATGATTTAGTTTCACTAATACAGCCTTCGGCAACTTTAAAATTAAAAAGATGTCTAATTCTAATGAAACTACTGCAAATTATTCAATAGCATGTTTTAAAGTCCAATATGATGTTTTAAACCGCAACAGAAAAACATTAAGGCTGATTGTGATACAGCCTCTCTTACAGAGGCCGAGCCGAACCTTAACGAAAGGCAAGAGGGACAGCAGGGCGCAGCGCTCACCTGAGCACCCTGCACCCACCTTTACTATTAACTCAGCTATGTACCTGAGTTTAACCTACCTGTAAAATAAAGCATAACTGTCTGCTGTGTGATAACAGTCTGCCTATCAAATTGGACAGAGTCATGAATTAGCCAAGTCCTGCTTTGTGAAGGACAGCATAATTACATTGCTTGAGCTCCCAGCAAGGATGAAATCTGACCCAATCACCCAATCTTGCACACAGCTTTGCAAGAACTTAGGAGCATCTTCACCATCGCACTTCAAGACAGGCTGCCTAAGCCTGTAATGAAAGGCTGCCATTAATCTGCTTCCAAAGTCAGCCGAGCCCATCAGCGGTAGAATTCTCCAGTGCTCCCCACCGTGTCATCCCAGTCCTGGAATGACCTGTGCTTGTAAATCCATCTGGCTCCTGCCTCTAACATACCACGGCAGTAGACTCCAGAGCTGGAAATGAAAAAAAATACCACAAAAAAAATTCAGGTGTATGTGTGGGAACTGAGACCGAACTCAAGTCATTCCCCTACCTACACTCAAGCTCAAAAATTCTTGGGTTCTGAGCATATAACCTTTGGGCGACAGAAGTTACCTTAGAAAGATGGGGAGGAAGAAAGCAGAAGGTGTGGGCAGTCAGCTTCCTTCATTTCCATTAAACAGCAAAGCCTGTTTAATGACACTGTTCATTATGTGGAAGAAGGAATAGGAAATGTGTCTGATAGACAAATACAAATAATTTTTCAAGGCCAATTTTCCTCTGGACAAGAGGAAGACACTGCATTGTTTTCTGCATACTGAGCACAAGCACAGCATCGCAGTGGCATTTAAATTCACAGCTTACCTTCCCCCTTGCCACTCTGAATACCTTTACCTCTGAGATGCTTTCACATGGGTGATTCAACACTGTGCACTGAAAACACACTTCGCAGGAGACCATTCCGAGAGTTAGGACAAAACAGACACAAATAATTCTGTTTTTCTGCAGAAACTAGAATTTCAACCAAATGAACACGAATAATGGCAAACTTCGTAAAAAACGACGAGAATATCATAAGTGAAACTTTGACGTTTTAGAGTTCTACTGGTACAGTAGAACTAAACCTATGCAATACACTACTTACATAGATACACATAGTATTAAACATGTGTATCCATGCACGTACGTGTATACGCTGTAGACAGTGCCGACAAGCCCAACACCTTTCACTACATGACCTGCTTTCAGTTATTCTACAACTATAACAAACTAGTCATTCACACTAAAGCCTTCTGTGATAGGTGTTTGCCTCAGGCTGGTTTTGGTGTTCAAGATTTAGCTGAAACAGTCTGGGGTTTTTTTGGTTGAGGTTTTTTTGTTTTGTGTTTGGTTGTGGTTTTTGTTTTTTAAGAAGGAACACATGGAGTAATGCTGTTTTGCCACGCTTGAAAAGAAGTCTTGCGCTGGTTTGTCGAGAAGCTTCAGCGCCTCTGTACTCAGCCTTGAAGTCTGACATAAGCCAACCTTTGTGGTGTTCCTGAAAACCCATGCAAATTTGGCCTAGATATTACCATCTGGGGAAAAAAACTTGTCTGCTCAGTTAGAGAGTTGTTGCTTCCTCACACACTTAAACTTTGAAAATTACATTCACAGTGAGAATGCTCCAGGCCATGAAAAGAAGGGACAAGTAGGACATTTTCTGCAATTTGAGCACTGCCAGTGGGCTAGCATTGGGCACCAGACCTCCAAAGCAGAAAGACTGCCTCTCATGTGCTTCAATGACCACCAGTTGGCACCAGGCAGTAAGAAGAAACAGCTCACATGTCGACAGGACGGGAAGCAGTCTGAAAACAAGAGTCCTTCTGGCATAGTTTCTGTGTGCAACACCTGTATATATTTTACATGCACATATATACATTCATATACAGTAAATAGTTCAAGAAATACATCACATCAGTTCTTTGACACAGCACTGATGTTTCTCTTACTAGTCTGAACTGGAACTTGCTCGCAGAAGTATTACGGAGAGCTGACGTGACTCTAGGTTTAGCTCTCACAGCTCTGTCTTTGATGAGCCCAAAATGCTGAATTCAAATATTAACTTAGTGTGGATTCAAATCAAGTCATCATTCAGGCACATGTCCCCCTGAAACCTATTAGCCACAGCAGATTAACCCATACAGGCTTGAAAAAGTAAATGCCTTCCTGCCCATACCAAATACTGGAGCAGTCACACTTCTCTTTCAGCAATGTGGTTGACCAGAGAATCGCTTTGACCTGCTGTCCTCTCGAGAAGAGTTCTGTGGCCATCCGTGCTGTCGGGGATGTCTCTTGTCCAACTGCTGGCTGTCCCCACAGGGCTTCCTGCCATGGGGGTGTCTGCGCTCACCAAGCTTCCCGTCCGAGATCGGTAAGGAGGAAGATCTGGCTGATTAGGGGATTCAGATTCAGAACAATAAGGCGGTGGAGGAAGGTCAAACCAAGGTGGTCTGCTGTGAAACACAACAGTAAGAGGTTACTAAAAACAGTGGTACGGAAGAAAGCACGTAGTTTTCCAATTATGAAAAAAACAAACAGTATTTCTCAGCTTTTCCATGATGACACCTTTCAGGAGATCTCAAACAGACCTGCCTACATTATTCAGGTAATTCCAAAACATCCACACCACCACTGGGCACCAAGGTTTCTGATCAAGATGCAACATAGCTAATTACACCCTGCTTAACACTCTACACTCCGATTTTCATGGGTATGTACTTCCACAAATCTCAGCTTACCCTCAAAGACAGCTGCAAGAGGTAAGAATTTTTCCTGTATAACATTTACACAACCTGAGAAAGTGCTTTAAAAGAAATAACGTGAATAGTGGATTTACACCTACAGATAATGATGTGAACACAAGAAAGCTCTGAGGAAACCTCCATTAAGTGACGAGATTAATGGCTTACGGTCTACAAATAAATAATGAACTGATTTCTCCACACAACAAATCATGCTGTCATGATATCACATGCAGAGCAACTGCTAAGTAGGCATAGACAAGATGAGTATTGGATTCAAGAACACTGTTTTTTGGTTCTGATAGCAAACAAGTAAAGGGACTGAAGAGTTTAGCAGATTGATAACAGGTCCTGGGAGCAATTAGCTCTGAAATTGCTGATGGTTTATCAGCCCAGGTGAGAAGTGATTACAATCTGGACAGCTGCTCATTTAGTTGTCCTTACTAATGAAAAGATATCATTATTATGAATGTCAACATTAAGACAAGGGAGCTGCTGTCAAACGCAGCAGAGAATAGGAATGTAAATTGTATCATTCTCAGATCCCAGAATTTGTATTAAAAAATACCGACAGGGTGACAGTGAACAATCTGGATCATTAAAGTTCATACCATGCCCTTTTTATGTGCAGAGGATGTCAGTCTAGGAGTTTTGTTTGGAAAGACTTTACAGACAGAGGTTAAAATGCAGGTTAATTATCTACAAATAAAACCAGTGTCATAACTACAAAAACATAACCCAAACCACACCCACCCACAAAACTGCAAAGCACTTTCAGCTATTTAAAAGGAGAACAGCACTTTCCATTTCAGAGTCCTGTTCTTTTCTTTTATTGGTAAAGGGAAAGCAGTTGCAGAGCAGAGGGACTTTATGCAAGAATTTAAGACCTCTTACCTTTATATACTTATCACATATGACCAGGGTAAGTTTTTTTTTTTAAATAGTATGACCTACAACCTAGCTGGTTTTTGGCAAAACTCCAAATTCAATTTTCATGTTTTGATTCCAGACTCGTACAGGATATCACTACTAGACAAGTGATACATTTCTTTGCATTCTCCTGCCACCCTCAAAATCTCTACCACCAACGACACGTGCTAAGAGAGCATGACTTAAGTTTGCCTTAAACCCCTTTAATACCAGTAACAGTAAGGGGACCTGAGGACCATGAATTTTTCGTACGCAGAAGGAGCTCAAATTTGCCCAAATTTGGCCCTATGCACGTGACAGAATTTCAAGCTGTACTTCTGTCAAAAGCAGTAAAAAGGATAAATGGGGAGCAGAAGCACAGTAACTGAGCTGCAACCAGTAGCGTGAAACTTTGGTGAGCACAGAATTAGCTCCTGTACATACCTTTGGTCAAGCACAGCCTCTGAATAGGATGGCGGAGAGTCCAGGTCCACTGGCCTGTGGTAGGCCTGGTTGGACATGTACTGGATCCCATTGTTGACGTTGTAGGTGACGCTGCAGTGGTGTGGGTGATCGAGGACCACCAGCCGGGACAGCAGGACAGGGTGCTGCAGCCGATGCACCGGCAGGGTCATGAGATTGTTGCGTTTCCGTTGGTGGTGCAGGACTAAGGCGAGAAAGGCCACCACGAGTACGAAGATGACAGAGCTTCCGATGATAGCATAGGTAATACTAGGGTAGTAAAGCAGCTGATTTTCTGAGGTCACGTAATCTTGGCCGCTGCCTGCCTCTGCAAGACAAAAGGAACAGGAAGCCTGAGATTTGTTTCAATATAAAACTGCTCTTAACCTAAGCTGTGTTTTCCGCTAATGCATTGTGTGACAAAAGCAAGTTTTCCTTTTTTCTTTGGATTGTGGAAAATCAGCTCTCTAAAAGCATATGCATGCAAATCAGAGATTGGCTGCCTATCGCTCAGTCCATCCTCACCTGCAATAAGTGCCAGCAGATAAACTACTAGGGAGAGACAAACTGAGAAAGAGGAAAATACACACCGGAGTAGGAAGCATGTGCACTTCCATGGGAGTATTCCCCCCCGCCCCCCCACCCTATCAGTCGTAACTTTTTGTTTCCAGAGGTGAGACACCCAGTTCCAAGGCATAAGCACAGTACCTCAGCTGTACCCAGCAAAACACACTAGAATCAAAGATGTAAAAGGCCTCATCTTTACTTTTAATGGTAACCTGCAGTGCAGTCAAAGTTTACACGGAGTTTATCAAAAAAGGCAGCAACTACATCCTGTCCTCCACAGATCTAACAGTCCAAAATAAGTATGGGAGAAAATATAGATAGCTGCTCCGTAAAGGGTGGTTATTTGGATGTTTGTGATCAGAAGACGTCCTGCTGGAAAAAATTCAAAAGAAGAAAGGGTGTTGGAACAGCAAAACTAGCTATGTAAGCCTGGTAGACGTGATAACAGCAAGAGATGTGAAAGTCTAAAAGCAAAGGCTGCAGTGAAAGAAGTGAATGGTAAAAACAAAACAAAACTCCCAAACCAAACAAAAAAACAGGTTAGGATAGAACAAGATGAGGAAAAGAAAAACATGAGCTGCGCTGAGGCCATGAAAGATCACACAAGTGAGCTTCAGTTTGAGATGGAAATGGTGAAGGGAATGGTTGGAAATGGTACCTGAGTGGCAGGGAGCGGGAGCAGAAGCACGACCCTAAACAGTGGTATTAGAGGGATTTTGAGAAGAGATGAGAAGACCAGATCAGAAGAGGTACTTCAGATAGCATATAGTATATGTTTTATTTGCAGAAGGCACTGTGGCATCGGCAAAGTTACCGAGAATTGTAAGAGAAGTTACAGTTGGAGTTGGAGAAGTTACAGTTCGCAGTCATGATACAGCAGAAGGAATTCCCGCCCGGGCTCTGGGCCCAGAGAAGCGAAAAGGAACGGAATAACAGAATGACAACTTTGGACATCTGAATGGATCTTGAACTGCATGCAAATCTTATAAGAAAACACAATAAAAAGCAACAAAATGCAAAGGAAGAAAGAGGCTCAGAGAAGCAAGATGGCATAAACACACTGATGCGACTCTGCCGCACTCGAGGCCAGTGCCAGCCCCACAGAACCGTGTTCCCCGACTCCATTTCAGCCCCCTGTTCACAAGGTCATGCAGTCTTTGAGCACTGTTTTCTTTTTTGGGGGAGAATTTCTATTTCTGTGCAGGCTGTAACTCCTTATAGCCTGAAAAAGAAAAATACTATTCTGACACAAGACATTCATCTACCTCAAGAAAAACGAGAGGCTGAGTAAAAAACAAACAAAACAAACCCAACCCCTTGACCCTCAAAATCCAGACAATTACGAGAGGACTATCCATCCCAATTCTTCATTTCCTACTGCAGAAGGCTGGGACAGTAAATCTTAACACACGATTTCCCTTTCTTTCGCCTATCAACTAAAACTGCTTTTTGGTCACTCAGAATTGCAACTGAGCCCCCTACAAATTTCTCTAGCAACAAAATAATGAAATATAATACCGACTGTGTCCGGCACAAATAAAGGAGCTTTCCTCAAGTACCCATTGTTCTGCAGCAAGATGCTTTGGGTATTTCTCTCAATATTTGATTTTGGTAGTTCACTTCCAAACACCAAACCACATTTTCCAGCATCACTAAAAATAACTTATGCATTAGTTAGTAAGATAATACAACATAAAATGGCTAATCCTTTAAACATCTCCATTTTAAATCATAGATATTTTAGTAAGAAGGAATGAAATGGGAAAGACAGACTGTACCAGAACTAACAGAACATGATTATTGGTCCTGTTTCTGACTACAAAAACTACCACTCTTAAATAGATCTGTTTTACTGATGATGCCACTACAACCACAGACCAGAGGTTTGCAGGCCAGCTGCAAGCCACACAGTTTTCTTGATACCTAGTGACACACCTCAGCAAGGATCCTTATTAAATTTATTTCCCCATGCAACTGTGCTGGAGAGAATGCAGAAGTCATCGTTACCAGTCAACACGAGGTCTCTGGCTCACTCAGCAAAGTGAACAACGTCTGCGTGAAGAATGTAAATCAAAGCAGAAGGGAGGAAAGGAATTTACATGCATTAGTAATTTTAATTACAACTCACCACATACTGCTGTGGCTTCTTTAACACACTCCCTAAATTCACCAGCTGAGAAACGAATTCATGTCACATATCACGGACAAGGGCCAGCATAGGGAGTATAGTGACAAGCAGATCATTTTTATGCAAACACTGACAAGTTATTTGCAGGGAATGATCCATGGGTGAACACCGCTACCTGCAATTCTTCAGTGCAAGGAAGGTAAGTATATTATGACATCCCAGTAAAATACCACAAGACTTTCATTCAACTTGGCTCACTGGTTACAGGACATTGGCATAAGACTGAGAACAGGATGCCTTTGCAGACCTGATGAGACCTAATTAGTTACCATGGGATCGTTCTGCAGCAGCACAGTCCCTCCTCTTTATAATCCCCATCTTATTAAAAGGGAAGAAAAGCAAGAGAAGTGAATTAAACATCAACTTCTTTTCAAAACTTTTAAGGTTATCTATCTGTTTAAGATCGCACCTTCTAGGTCCTGCACGAAAAGCCTCCATAAATCCAAACAGATTAACCAGATTGCTGAAGAAAAAATATTTTGTCAAAAGTCAGATGGGATCTGATGACCAGCTTTAGGACAGTCCAAAACAAAAAATATATTTTATCTGGTTTTATGATCCTTTTCATACAACAACCACCCACATATCTTGCAGAGATTTTGGGTAAATTTGCAGTTAACATGCTGTTTTGGAGCTTTGGGATTACTGTGGCTATTGAACATCATTTGTTAACCAGTAACCCTCTATTCCTTTTCAGGTTTTTAGACCTGTTGCTTATATTTCCATTTAGTTCACTGTATCTCTGAGAGCAAGAGCAATCTAAGGGCACATCTACACTAGGGACTACAGGTCTGTGCAGAGATCTCTGAACAAAAAGTATAGCCGTGAAGGTGCTGTTTTGAATAGTGCTATCTGGTGCAGCCTTTGAACCGTCCAACACAGCAACATTGCTTTTGGGATCTGAATTAGCATCTCCATCAGTTCAGCTAGTTCTAGCCTGTGTCCCTCTAACATGGAGCTGCACTGAGGAGTACAGATATATCCTGCGAAGAGGAAAGAATCTGGTTTCTCTCTCAAGCGCTTTCTTGTGCCTTGGGCAGTGCTGAGTGCTTTGCATGGAGACACTCTCTCTCCCCTCGCAAAGAATCCAGCTCCCTAAACATGCAGAGTCTTTATACCTTTACAGGAACAGACATAGAGCGCACCATAGCTCTGAGATGGAGTTCTGCCTCGGAAGATTCAGCTACCATCGAAACAAAGTCGTCTTCTACCACCGTAACAACCTTATTCTTGCCTTAGGCGGGTTTTCTGGGCCAAGACGACACAATCTTAAGGCCCCTTAGCAAAACACGCTCACAAGTGAAGTCCAGCGGTATTTTGCTTCTGCTGCGGTGTAGTTTAAACCAGGAAAGACCAACCTGCATCTAACCTCCCTTTTCTAGCAAAGTCAGTAAATCCAAACCTGCAAAAGATGCAAGTAATGTTACCAGAGCCTGTCAGCGCTGCTTGGCTTGTAGCGCTGGAGAGGGCACTTCCCACTCAACGAAAAGAAATGAACTGCCCTTAATGGTCTTCCAAAATAATGCTCCGGCACGAAAACTGCTCTATAGCACAGTTAAAACAAAAGTAGAACTATGAGACAGTTTTGCATACAAGAGACATCAAGTTTTTTCTTCGTCTTACTATATAACTGATTATGTTGAAATGAATAACCTCTTGGCAATTCCTTGATAACATTCTGGTTTTTTGTAGAGCCAGGTGAGTATACAGAGGTGTGGAAGGGAATGTTAGGTACCTAGCTGAGACTGCCCGATGAACCTCTATCCATTTTGTGCACATTGTAATAGGGAGAAGGTGAGATGTAAGAACACCTGAAAAATCTTAGCTGGACACGCACAACTACTTTAGAAAGAAAAAGCCATGACTCTTTAGTTCTGCTCTAGTAACTTTCAGCAAATGTTTACACATCACAGAAGTCATTGAACTGAATTTCTTGATAATTCACTCATCTTCTCCCAGAAGAAGCAGGTATTATCCAGGCAGGTTTAAAAAGTTGTCTGCTCTGCTATTAAATGCAAATTCACAAAACAGGTGAGTGGGCAAGCTAATTTATCTTAAATTCATGGAGTATTTATTCTTTTGTGCTCCCCCTGCCCCTTTAAGAAGATCTATGTTTTCTAATCACGCCACATATAAACAGTTTATCAATGCCACTTATGCTTACTAAATGTTATTATCTGGGAAATGCTGAATTCGCAGATTAGAGATTTTTGGAGTGTAAAAAGCTTTGTGAATAATTTAGGAAAAGACTGATAAAGGAAACATAACACGTTGTGCTCAGAAGGCTGTCTTATTGACTGTGAACAAATTTGCTGTCTCAAAGTTTTTAAAAAGATCTGAGAGTAACTGCATTAAGTCTGCCAGACACAGGGATGAGGGGCTATTATTTTATCTTTCGCAATCCTCTGCTCAAGCCTGGCTTTTCACAGTTCATCAGAGAAAAAGCTTTTGAAATACATAATCTAAGCAGACATCTGTAGCCTTAATGAGCTCGAGTCACGGTCCATCTCCAACAAAGACACTACTGTAACAACACATTTAAATTCCAACTGGTTAAAGAGCAAAGCTGCAGCGTGGAAGGTTAAAGACGACAAAAATCAAATACAGACAGGCAGAGCCTCTGCACATTATTTACTTTTTGTGCTAGGAGTTCCTAGGGCATCCAGCTAAGTCTCCAAAAGCTCTTAAATTTCTCATCCTTGATGAATTTATGTCCCACTAAAACAAGTCTTATGTAGATTTTGTGCACTAGACTTTTAGAATATTCTTTATTCTAGTGATGTCTTTCTAATCCAGTTATCTTTTTTCCCTACTGCTACAAACAAGACCTAGCCCAGTCAGCACAGCACCTTGACTTCATGCAGTTTCATCCTCAGTTACCATTTGTTCCCCTCCCCAAGCAGCTTCATATTTCCCTTAGACACCCAAGACATTGTTTTCAACTCCATTCAAAGTGTGTTTCTGCCCTGCTTTGGCTTTCTCTGTTTCAGGTACAGAAAAGAGATTCGTTAATAGAGGTGTTACACATACTAAACAAACCTTATCTATGGGAATCGGCCAAAGTAATATAATATGATTACATCTTTGCTTACCAGGTATTTGGTAAATGGATACGATTTCTGGGAAAGCAGCAGGATGAAACCCCAAGCTCCTTCCAGGTAGGTCTACAAGAGCAATGGCTTCACATCCAGGTAACACTGATTTGCACAGATGTCTTGGCTTGAAATGGCACCAGGTTATTCTTTGTTTTACCCTGTGCTAATCACAAGTGTCCCTAATACCCATGGACCAGAACCAGAGCAGCCAGCACAGCCCTCGAGCTAAGAAGTTGGAGCAGAGGGTGGCTCTGTTCCCAGCTCTTGAAGTTGCCCATCAGGTCATTTTCTCCACCTCTGCCTCACTCCCTGCCCTGCTATCCCCACCTGAAAACTACATAACGATGTTCTTGGGCTCTCAGGACATTCTCCCAAGCTCTTCTGTGCTGGCAAGGACTAAATTTTCCTCAAAAGCGTTAAGTGTTTCAAATATTAATCAGAAGTCTAAATACCAGTGGGTAGTGGGTGCTCTGTCTTGCCTATTCTTTCAGATGAATGAAAAGACTTTCGTGACTTTGCCTGCATAAACAGAGTAGGACATCTCGATATGGAGAACTTGTTACCCATTCATCCATATAATTTTTTTTAATCATTATTGGTATTAGTGTAGCACCTTGGAGCTCTAGTAATGAAATAGGATTTCTCTGTATAATGTACCATACAGGCTCGGAGCAAGACGATGGCCATTGTTCCAAAGGATTTAAAGCTAAGCATAAGACTTGGAACTATATATAGTTTTAAGTCTATACAACTAGCCAGCAAGACACAGATAAACCTCAAGACAGTATTAGTCAGCAGAATGAGCAGCAGTCTCAGCACATCTCATTCAGTGCATCAGAATGAGTCCGTTACCCATGCCTTCCTCCCCAGACTTAAACCCCTCACACCCTGACCACGCGTTACAAGAGCAGTGCTTTCGGTCTTTGCAGCTGCTGAAAGAGCGGCTGAGTCATCAGACTGAAGATCAAGAGCTCACCTCTCACGTGCCCTCCTTTTTATCTTCCGCAGGGTAGGATAATTATTCCACGCACTTCACACGCCACAGTTTAAATGTGGGGGAAAAAAAAAAAGAAAAAAAAAAAGAAAAAAAAAGAAAAAAGGAAAGCAGCAAACTGAGCAAATAACTAGAGAACTAAGAAATACTTAGCAGTAGCCATGGCAACTAAAGTTCTAAAATTAACTTGGCAGCAACGTAAAAACCTGCAAAGCTAAAATCTGCCATCGAGCATGGAAACAAAAGGTGCAGGCTTGGCAGCTGGATGGAGGCCAAGGAGGAAATTAAAGTGTTACTCAAATGCCATTCAGGATCACTCCGACACTGATCTAAGCAGCACTTCCTGGACACGTGATAGCCTAAAAGGCTAGTGGTGTAATTTGATTAATTTACAGCCAGTACAGAAGCTATGCCCAAAAGCAGGGGCAGAACATAAAAAGGATGAACTTCCTCCTAATAAAGTCCTCTTCTCTAAATAGAGGGGGTTCAGTTACTTCTGTTTCTCTCTTCTTTCTCCATTGAAAATGGAGGGTCACCATCAAGGAGACTGCCAAGAAGTTAGTTACTACACACTTCTCATAATGTTTTATGACAGGAAGACGCCACCCAGCAGGAACCTGATGCACTGAAAGCTCTAGGGGCTTCCACTGCTATCGTCCTCCTCCCAGTCACTAAATTAAACCTGTTCTGCAGAATGCAAATCTCAAATAGCAGCACCCCTAAAAGGCTCATTGGTGGACCAAGCTTATAACATAAAGCAAGAACATGCTTCAAAGAAAGAAAAACTGTATTGTCGTCATAGCATAAGCATGCTCTTGGTGCTCTGGCCAGGACCTATGACAACGAGCAGCATCCCAGGCTCTAGCTGGACAGAACAGCCATTGATCTTGTACCACAGCCTGCTTCTTCCCCCTAATCTCCCAAGAGATATTCCAGTCTCACCTTGTTCAAGCCACAAACAGTATTCCACAACTGCAGGAGAAGTCCAGATTTTGTGTCTCTGGTTGCTGTGTAATCCATTGCATACGATTAATGAGTAGTATTGTATAGTCTTGAAAGTTAAAACAAAAGAATGTTTTAATGGAAAAGTTAATAGAACTGTGAAATTCAACCAGCAAGACCCAAGTGGACTCACAGCTAGTCTCCAACATCAGCTTTATCTTCATTTCTTTAACTAATGGCATAACAAGTATATTGTCTACCAAATACCCTTGGGAACACCGGCAAATTTATGTGCAAGTGCACCGTCCTGTCTTCTGCAAAGGTTAATTGGAATAACAGAGCTCTGATGTAGGTAAGAGCCTGGACGTTGTATCAGCTCCCTGCCAGCGCAGAAGCATGCTCTACCTTGATTAATTTTGAAAGGTCTTAAGCAGTTTCAAGTCAAAAGTATGAAGGAAAATAGGCCATAGGTGGCTTTGTCTTTCCTATTCCAGTCTGACCCCGAGAGTTTAGAATCCAAGTTTCCATGACACTCTCCGCTAACATTCCTTGGAATCATTTGAGTATGTAGGAGGAAAAAAACCCAACTCAAAAAAAAAAGTAAACTAATTAAAATGAAAATCAGTGGATGAAATGCTTGGGTTTTTATCATCTATCAATCCTGAAACTAAATTACACCATGTTGCAAAACTGTTACCAATTTATCTTGGGTGATCTACATGCCTGCAAAAACGCATGTTATTTCAGTAGAACATCTGGAAAAAGCTGAACGTGGGATGCTGTGCAGGACAGACAGATGAATCACATTTTTACAGCATTTATTCTGGAGGTTGGTAAGAAGAGACACATACTGTTCAGCTAGAATGTACACATTAACTTTTTCCTAGATGCCACATTAGTGGTACGGACAGCTGGTGCATGAGAAGGATAATAAGGCTTGAAGAAATGCGGTACAGGATTTACGGAGCCTGCAGTCAGCTATACTTGGCAAGAAATACTGCTTAAGTGTGATTTAGATACACTGTAAAGTAAGTTTTTAACCAGCTTTTAAATTTAGTCTAATCATTCAAGGACTGTATTTTAATGGCTCTGCTTTCTGAAGAAGTGTTAGTACAAAGTCCATGCCCTGTCTTACATATTACTATTATCAATCCTATTTTTTTCTAGAATTGTGAAGAGGAAGAGATGATGATGTCAGATACACAGTCCACATAGCATCACTCGTTCAAGATAGTGTCCGAACAATTTAGAAACCATTAGCAGGTTGTGATCTTGAGTAAAAGAAGAATCAAAACAGAAAGCGGCGACAGACAAGACCTGCTAGGTCACCTAATCCCTTCCCTAGGGTCACATTTCACATCATCCGTTCACACCTACCCAACGGCCCTTCACTGACCGCTTCCAGGAGGCCACGGAGGAAGCGGGTGGCAAATCCACCCTAGCAAGAGCCCTGCAGGCTGCCCCGTCTGCCTCTAGGAAGCAAAAAGAGACTGGAGAGGAAAGCAAGACCACGATGACCGAGATGCGCAGTTCAAACCAAGATGGAGCTCAGTGCTTGGTTCCATCAGAGAAAGCACCTGCATCATGAGATGCTTTGCTTCTTAAAGTTATCCTGACTTTGCATTACCATTGTTTGACATACAAACTAATGTCTCCTTCCAGCTACAAGCTCTGTAAACTCAGCGTAAACAGCAAGAAAGTCTTGCCAAACAGTGGCCTCAGTAGCTTCACTATGTTCAGGTTACACCTTCAGGAAAGGTCTTAACAAATACCATACTTGGTTGCAAATCAAACTCCAAATCTTTCCTTTCATATTATAAAAAAAAGAAATAAAGCATAAAACGCAACAGCAAAGATGACAATAATTGGTTGTGCAAGCAGCTGTTGCACATCCTCTTTGGCCTTCCCGATCACAAGACACAGACTATCTAATGCCAGAGAAAGAGAGGGGGAAGAAAAAAGAAAGAAAGAGAAGCAAGCAAAGGAAAAAAAAAACCAAGAGAAGCAAGTGAAGCAAAGAGGGGAAAAAAAGGAAAAAAGCTGCATTTGAAAGCTAGTGTACACAAATGGGACACCAACGAGTATCTGGAAGGCATTTACACCAGGAAGAAGATAAACTTGTGCTTTTCATCCTCTGCTAAAAATCTCACTTGATCAGAAAATATGACACTGAAAATAGGGAGTGGGAGGGAACCATTCAAAGGCTGTGGCTGCCAGTGGGTCATTACAAAATGGAAAGCTTTTCAGGGCGGCCCATTACAAAATGGAAAGCTTTTCAGGGCGGCCCATTACAAAATGGAAAGCTTTTCAGGGCGGCCCAAAGGGCTTTGCTCTGAATCTGATACTATTCAATAACTACCTGAATGACAAAGTAGAAAGAATATACTTATTCAGGTTCCTGTTAGGCAACACAAGCACCCTGCTAGGCAAGATTAAAATTCAAAATGATCAGAAAATAGCAGAGATGGTCAGGATCACGTGCAGTCAGGTGTCAGCAGAGAACAGGGTGTTAACTGGCAGCGAAAAATGCAGCCCCAACAGTACCCAGCCCTAGCAAGGTGTCTGCTGGAGTATTTATCCAGCTCAGGACATCACACTTAAAATAAAAAAGCAAAGATGAATCAGGGCTTGGTGGAGAACAACATGAATTATCAGATGTCCGTAAAACACCAACTACCAAGAAAGGTTGTAAGAATCAGGGTTGTTTAGGCTGAAGAAAACATTGCAAGGAAGCTTCTGATATTTTTAAATATGTAAGTCTGAAATGAAAGAGAATCAAAACAATGCCTGCTCCGACTAACAATACAGTGCTTTCAAAAGCTGCAGGAAAGCATCCCAAATTACTAACATGGGAGATCACAGCTTTTTTTCATACATCTAACTGATTAGAGCTGCTACCTGTGTCTGTGAGTGAATGGTAGTAGCACCACATGTCTCCACGCCTTTAGATTTCCAGTTACCCTGATCGCTCTGATAGTTTTATCATAGGGACCATATCCCTTTATGTCCGCAGGAGAGTTTCCCAAAGTTATTCTGCAGAATATCAAAAATCCTACAAATTTTAAGTAACTACAAGCCAGGTTGAATCTGAACTACTTACCTCCAAAGGCAAAGCACCTCAACAACTTACTGTCAACTTCCTAAGCCATGTGTGTAGCTCTAGTGTCAGATGCAGCTTGCTAAGTGCTAAGGATAATGAAGCACTGGAATAGGTTGCCTGGAGCTCACAACGGTCTAGACACCTCTTTGGGGGTACCCTGAGACCTCTGATAGTCCTGAACATATATGCTGGCCTATAGTGAAAAACAAAACAAACCAAAAACCAAACACAAAACCTCCATCCTTGCCATTCAAATAACCCAAAACAGTCCATAAAACCCAAATTGGGGTTATTTCTCCAAGTGAGCTGACAAACCTGCATTAGTTTCACCAAGCCTGTCTTCAGATAAACAGAAAAAAGACTGAAAACACCCTCTAACAATGAGGATGGATCTCCTCTTTTAAAGAATTTTATCTGACTTGTTGCATGACCCCATCCTACTGCCAAGTTCAGTAGAAGTTCATACTTCATTGACAAATCTATAAATTGTACAAGCCTTAGAAGCTAACCATGCATTCATAAAGGAAGAAGGAGCTCATCTCCTCCTTTAATGTGTAGAGGAAACTTGGATAGCTTTCCTCTGTGGATGGATTCAGAATAACATTTCAGACAGTAAATCAAGATATTATAGTACCTGGGACTTTATCCAGAACCTTTATTCCTCTTTTTGAAATATGCATTTTAAAAATTTTGGTCTCACTTCAGCAAGTTTTCATATAAATAAATTAAGCAAAAAATATCTTTAATTACAGAACGAAGAAAATTGCTGCACTTGATGAAATGTTGTTTATTCAGCACTGACAAACGCAGCCTAATAAATGTGAAAGTGCCAGATTTTATTCTTGCTGAAGATGTCTTGCTTTGTGTTTCCACAGAGATTGTGGAAACATTTCTTTTCCCTTTGACCCTGGCTGACTGACTGAACTAGTCATACTGAATTGTGCAATTCTTGATATGAAAAGCATGTGTACAATGCAAGAAAGAAAAATGTATTTTAAAATTTGTTTTAAGAGGCAAGAATCATAATTATTAATCACTATGTCAAGATAATTACTGTATGCAAGGACAAATGAAGAGATTTTTGGTAGCATACTTATAGTTCATATTCTGCATGGAAAGACTGGAGGTAAATAATAATGATTAGTACAGCTAAGCACAGTTTAAAAGGCACTGAATTAGCTAATGTGTCACATGAAAATGAACCTTTATTGACAGAATCTTGGTCTAATGCACAGCAGTGGTAAAGAAGGTTAATAGAAAACTGGGTTATCACAAGTAAAGGATATTAAACATATTGTTGCATGATTCTACAAAACCCCAGTGAAACCACATTTGAACGCTAGCATCCTATTTTGGCCAGCTTATTTGAAGACAGACAGAATTAGGTTGGTGAGAGTACAGCATGAGAAACAAAGATGATGAATGGGGAAACAGGGCTTAAATATCAAGAGAGAAAAAAGTAGGATTTATTTAGTCTTGAGAAAAGATGATTAAGAGGAGACATGATTGAAGTATTTATAATAGCCATGGGTTATAAAAACTAAGCTCGGTGACTCATTTTTAGATTGTTGGGCAGACCAGAACTAAAGACGACAAGGGTAAAAGAGAATAGATGCAGGACAAATTTAATGATACACTTCACAGAAAGAAGAGAAAATACATGAAATGATGTTTCATGACTACATTTAAACAAAAGCTGGGTGACCGTATAGAATATGTGCTGGGGAATAACCACATCATGGGGGAAAGGCTTCTAGGGAACATCTTTCGTAATAGCTGAGACATTTTTCCGTACACATACACACATGAGCATCTGCAGCAACTTCAAAAATCATTCTTAAAACAAAAAAGGTTAATAGTTTACCTAATTTCAAACAGGAAGAAACAAAACCATTTACTACTATTCCTTTATAGTACAGATGCAAATAATTAACTATACTATTTCTTTTATAGTACTCTTCCTGCAAATATTTACCAACAAATCACAGAAATGTTACAGTAATCCAACAAGATAGGTAAACATATCCCTTACCTAAAAAGCAAGGCTTAAATTAATAAAATGATTCACCTAAAGTTGCAGAGCTAAAAATTGTCAGCCAGGATCAGAAATGGGAGTTCTCGGCTTCCATCAGCCATACCCTGCTCTCCACACACACGCTTTAATGGATTATTTACTTTTTCTTTACTATCATAAAGGAGATAGCTTTATTGCTTTACTCTTAAGGTGCATTTAATTATCCTTGAGCAACTCAGTACTGTCCTCCTCTGTGGTATTTTAACAAGCCATCTACAGTGTCCATACATTCAAGATGGAGATTGATTTAACACACCTACATATCAGCTTAAAAACTTGACTAAACACAAATTAGGAAAGAAAATTTAAAAAAAAAAGAACAAAATCACACTGGATTCTAGACTAAGTGGAACATACCAAATATCTAGAAAATACTGAATAAAACCCCCAAACAAATCACATACACACACTCGCTCCTCATGACTCCTTGTTCCCTTTACAAACCATTTTTCTTTACTTTTCAGCTAATTTCTGGTTCTATAGATAAGGACCCCACAAAAAAGACCTTTGGAAGCTAAGGGCCTGACTGATCTTAACATCAATGCGTACAGCAGTCACTCTTGCCTCGTGCTATTGACGATCAGGATGGTTCCTCCACCTCCACCTGTGCATCCTTCTCTTTGAGTGTTTTAAATACACAAACAATAAAAGGTGATTTTGCTTTCATTGGGCTTTTCGCAGAAGTTTCAAGAGCTGGAAAATTGGAACATAATGGTTACCTATGACTCATGAAGTGACAGATGACCTGGGAGACCTCTACATAGCAAAAATAGATCCTAAAACGTCATTTTCACACTCTGGGGTGCAACTACCCTGCCTCGGGAGTTTCACAGCAGTTTTGAAGGGATTAAAACAAAGAACAGCCTCCATAACTAAGCCAGCTAAAAGTTTAATTAAATACAATTGCTTGCTGTGCTTCCCTTCCCCAAACAGCCTCATGCATATTCATCACTGTAATTACAGCAGTAAAAAACTCCACAACTAATTATGCCACGCTTCTCATCTTCTATATGCCTGGAATTTTTTATATAATTACCGCTGAAATTAATTGCAAGTTAGTTAATTTTGCACTTTGTCCTTTCAAGCTTAATTGAAAATTAAAATTTTTCAAACCAAGTCATTCTTGTAAGCATGGTGCTTCTACCTCAGATGGTGCCATACACCAAAATGTTCTTTTAATTGCTTTTAGTAATGTAGCATAGAGTACTAGCAATGTAGCATAGAGGAGTACTGTAAATTTTATCATTTAAAATAAGAGAGTGTTGCCCTAATACATATTCACTATATGCTTGTTAGTTGTACACTCTTCAAAGAATATTCAACCTGCCCACTGCCACTTGGCATCTCATGCAGTACATTTGCACGTCACCCCCTGAGGCACAGGGCTACTCCATCAGTGCCACAGTTAGCTTAGATCGAGCTCAAACCTGGAATTTTCTTTGACTGTGGTTCAAACATTGTGCCTAATACTTCAAGGGTGACTAATGATTTTGGATGTCCAGTTCTACAATGGATTTTGAAAAAAAGTAACAAACATTTCTTCCCTTGAGAGGTGGGGGAAGAGGAAGAATCAAATAGGAAAGCCAAATTTTGACTTGGGCTAGAAAAAGAATTGCCTGAAAAATTTTGACTTAGCCTAACAAAATAATTGCCCAGAAGTACATGCTGTGCATGGCAAATTTTTAAATCAACAGCTCAAAGTCTTTCAAAGCTAGAAGCAAGCATTTAACAGGGTCTCCTCATTTGCTAGGGTAGTCCACTTCGATAGCACGCATGGTGTTTTATTGATTTGGGATATGCCTTTTACGAAGGACACTGTACAATGTAAAATCTTGCTGTCTACTAAAAAGCATCTAAATTCCATGCTGTGACAACAGATGCAAGATGCAGGAGCCCTGGATGGGGGCGCCAGCAATTTCCAGAAAGCAACTGGTACTCGAACAGGACCAGTAACATGTCTCGGCAAACCAGAGAACATTTCAGAGGCCCACACCACACAGCCCCATGTAAATCAATCAACTATTAAGGTTATTTTCATTTAAACCCATGTCCTTAGTACCTTATAATAATGGCAATATTAGCTTTTTGGCCCATTAAAATATAATTCATTACTGTTTAAACCAAAACAACAACAAAGTCAACTCATCTGTATTTCAAACACCTTTTCTAGCTTAACTCCGCAACTTCAGTCTTGCTGGGTTTAATCAAATTTTTTCATCTGTCAAGAAATCTTGCAAATGTCTAATCAGCTAGTAGATTTTCAGGAGGACAAGAGAAGTTTCCAAACAGAACACTTGTTCCTTCCTCCTCCACGGTCTCTATAAGCCACTTACCTAACTCAATGGGTAAATTTTCTCTTACAATCTTTCAAGGCTTCACTACAAGAACCAGAGCTGCAACAAGGCAAGGTGGACAGTTCATAGGCTGACTCCTTCAGCAAGCAAGTTTTTCTCAGAAGTGTGGCTTTTACTTAGCAACTGCCCTATGAGCAAGACATGACTACATAAAGGGAATAACCAAGTTTATCAATTCTGCAATACTGCAAAAATTCCTGTTACTCCAACAGGGCAAAAGATCTGTCCAAAATAAATTTGTCACAAAGATCCACAGCGCAGGCTATCCTGCCAGGAAGGGAATTGGTACCGCTAACTTTTCTTCCAGTTATCTAGAGTGAAGACTGATGTCCTCAAAAAACAAAAGGCTGAAGAGGAACACCTCAGATACGGTACAACGTCAATAAATGAGAGCTTCCAAAAGATTGGTAAGAGCGACTACGTCTGGAGTATGTCCAGAATGTTTCAAAATCTTGTTGCAACAAAAATCAGATCCCAGACACTTAATCCCATCACCTGTGTTGGAAACTGCTTTTTAGAGCACGTGACAATAGTGCTAAAGGCTTGAGCAACACAAGGCTGTACGACAGTGCACAGGGTTAAAGCTGTCTCCGACCACATCTACAGTAAGAGTCAGAAAGGGACTTTCATCAAGTCAGGAGGAGGTGTACATCATAATCACTAGAGTAGCTATTATAAGGAAGGTGGAAACTTAATAGCCAAGAGGAATTCCTCATTTCAAAACGCCTGAGTGAAGAGCCAATAGTGAGTTCCCAGGGTGGACGGAGAGTAATTAAAAAGGTAATTAAAAAGAAAAAGCATTGAAAGTCAAGAGCCCAAGAATGCCAAAAAAGCACTTTCAGTAAGTGTCGTAAAGACCTATGATTAGTGATCCCTTACCAGTAAAGCAAATGAATACAGTATTTGTTCTGTCTCAGTAGTCTAAGAGCTGTTGAACCTGTGAGCCACGTGTGTATTATTAACTAGGAGGTTCTGAACAAACCAGACTGGTACACTGTCAGAAAGCAATGATTTCTGTTTTACAGATAATTTGCAATTCAATGGGGAAAAATCCCTACTTGTTTACCATGTCCAATTTAAAAAGTGAAGCAAAACATAAATTCAGTTGCATACTTTCATAGACTGACTATAGTTAAATGCTTCTAATCACACAAAATTGCAAAGCTCTTTGCAAACACATTTAAAATTTTCTTAACCAAAGAATTTTTTTTTCTTCATTCTGCTAATGGCTAGCAATCATATTACACGGATATATACACAAAAATACAATGAATGGTTTGGTGTGAAGTTCTTCAAGTTTTTATGTACTCTGCATCTTTCATCTGATGGAAGTCTTCTATGCTCTTATTCAAAACTTGGAAAACACCTGCTAGGAACAGGCTAGTGCATATTTCCTAAGGATTTCTCCATACATACCTATAAATTATACTAAGAAACCTTTTTAAAACCTAAAAAGAAAAAAGAAAAAAAGAGAAGAAAAATCAGATTGTCAGTCTTGCAAATGTTGACTGTCATTTATCTCAAGTACACCACCATAATACTTCTGCTTCATTTAAATATCAAATCGGTCAAGTAGGCATGCAGATTTAATTACTGCTGTGGTTTAAAATGAGCTTGTTTCCCCTTGAAACCAGTGAAGGTTAGCAGGATGACCTCTGTCTAATGGAAAATCCTCACTCTGGCAAGACACTGGACATAGGAATTTGTCCCTTACGGCATTGTTTAAATACCATTCTCAGTAATACAATGCTCACAAAGAGTACTGGTTTAACAAGGTTAATCCAAACATACCTGAAGTCTATGGCAGCTGAACATTTGGTGGAAATAAATGAACTGGACCGTTATAGGGAAATGGCCTATTCAACCTTAACTTTGTCAGCTCAGTAAGAGAGGACCTGATGTCAGAAGTCCTAAACATCTTCAGGTTTGATTGCTATTTTTCTCCTCTGACTCATTATTCTCACCAACCATTTCACTTGGCCACCTTGGTACAGGAGCCAGGGGTCAGGTCACTTCAAGTGAAACAGTCAGAGCTCTCACAGGGGACAACGGGTGGTGCAGGAAAGGGGAAAGAAAAGAGGAAACCTAGGAAAAAATTTTGAGCCAGAAGTGAGAGTGGAGGTGACTGAGGGACAGACAAGTCTTTTAGGCCACACAGCACCAATACAAAGTGTTTCCCATCAAACACCAAGAATGAGGATTGTCACCCTGAGCAGAGTCTTTGCAGAGCTTCCTCTTCACACCAAGGGTTTGGAAGAGACCAGGAACACACCCAACACGATGACAGTAAGTTCTGTTCCTCTCCCCGGGTATATCCTAAAGGGACTTCTAGGCTAGCTGTCGGCAATCTGAAACCCACCTCACTGATTTCCAGTCCGCTGTGAAGGAAAACCTGTGTACATCTTCATCCTTTTTCTGCACTAAGATTTTAGACCAAGAATCTCAAAAGGCTACGTGTCAGATGGAGACAGTGATTCTGGTTCTGGGCAAAACCCAAGCAATGAAGGCAATTACTTGCTTAATGATACCTGAGTAGCTGAACACGGGCCAAAGCTGTTCAGTAGGAAGCAATTGCAGGCATTTGGATTTATTCAAAAAACACAAGTATTCAGTGAAAAGGAACTGGCAGCTGAGAAGGTACTTAGTAATACAGTCCTCTTGCATTTAAAAATTGCAGATGTTCCTGAGTATCTTTATAAACCTACTCTAATACTCTGTCTAGACAAAAAACTCATAGAACATATAACATATGACACTTTCTACATCCTCTATGGGGATTAACCAATAAATCAGGTTTGCAGACTCAGAAAAATTGCATCCTTTTGAAAGCGACTTGCCAAATTTCAGTAAAGGAAGGGTTTTCTGCCCTTGGGAATAAAACCATGATGCTTTAAGGATGAGTAGCAAGAAAGCATATCCAGGAAAATAATTAAACCAGTATTGAAGTAATAGAACCTGTAGAGATGAAGGAGAAAACAATGACAATTTCTGTGCTGCACACCCTCTTTTCAACACCGCATCTTACACAAAGACTCCAAACTTGACGCTCATTGTACAGAACTATTATCATGCATGTTCTTTATTGCATGCTAATTCCATAATAGAACTGCAGCATTATGACATTTAACACAGAAGCAGTATTCTTCTACGCTCCTCCTTCACTAGCATCTGATAGCAAAGGAAATTGGGGTTGTGTGATCCTACCTCATCAAGGGAGTTCAAATCCATGTTCTTTTATCTCCCCAAAGTTACTGAACCTACCTAGGCTGTAGGTCATGGCCTAGCAACTAGAGAGTTGACCTGGGAAACAGGAGATGGCAACTCTGATCTCTTGTCCAAGGACTGCTTATGCTTTTCTATACAGTGCAACACACCAATACACGAGCCATACTTAAGGAGGAGAATGGAATACAGAGCTGCCTCCTCCCGTGCCATTTTTGCAGCATCCCTCTTCTTTCTCCCCCTTACCAGCCCAATGACTCTGAAACTCTCTCCTGCCAAGGGAAAAAACAGAAGGAAAAGAGTGTTTCCACCCAAATAGCCCAAAGCTGTACAGTTAAAGGCTCTCTCTTACGCTGTTTTGTTCTTAATCACCTTAGGATGAGGGCAGCAAGGTGTTCCATACCCTTGGACAAAGATTTAACTAACCACAACAGTGGATGAAACTGAAAAGCAGCTTAACCTGGGTCTTTCTGAGCTAAGTGGATGCAAATGCTACATTTCTGCTGGAACTTCATCCTGTTTGTGCATGTGAGTCCTCCACCTTGGGAGTCTTTGGTAAATGAACTCCTGCTGAGAGCATCCGAATCAGATACAGGTGTGAAACCAAAGCCAAGCTGCTTTGCCCTGCCCAAATGGAAGCAGAGACAGAACACTTCAACTGCATTAATCTAGGTCTATTTTTTTGACCAGCTACTTGCCACACCTCAATGGCACAGATCTTTCAAACACACATCCTTCTCATTCTGTTGTCTCCACCATTATCATCGGTGTAGTTCTAAATTATGGGGGACAGACTAGCAACACACTTTCTGACTTTGTCTTTGGCAGTTTCTTTGCTGAAACACTAAATATAATTATTCATTTGCTTACTAGTTGCTTGCTGTTTCACTGCTAACTGGATATAAAGCATTTCATTTAATGAACTGCACATCCTCATTTAACAATCCTTTATACTGCACTGCATTTTTAATAATGGGCTGAGTGAAAAAAAAAATATTCTGTATTACATCACCCAAGGCCAATACTTTCTTAAATAAGGGAAATTTCCCTTAATCTGAAGCCCAATGGACCAACTTCATCTGTTCTATTTACTTATACGCAGTGAATGCATGCCACAAAGCATAAGCATTTGCCATGGCAATACATTCAGTGCTAGGGCTTCTGGTGTGTGACAAACATTTTAAATACTATATGCAAACTCCTTCCTTTCCAGCAGAGGAAAGCTCCTATTCATTCATCCATTGTATACTGTGCATTTTTAACAGTTCAAGGGGTCAATTCAATAAACCCTAACCCAGACTGAATTGTATAGAAATAGTCCAAGGCTCTGAATTTCTCCTGTAACTAACGACACTTTCTCCTAAAACACACAGCACATGTCCCTTGCTATTGTTCTTGAGATCTTAGAGTAAACCAGGTACCTTGGAATCCTCCTTTCCCCCTTTCCCGCTTCACAGAGAAATCAATTTGTTTCTTCCTCCTGGATCCAAAGTTTCTCACACTCTAAGTGTAACTCCAACAAACTCCTGATCATTAAAATATCCTAAAAAGATGCAAGCAAATGCTTTCACCTGCCTAGAAGAATATTCTGACCTAGGTTGAAAAGTAGGAAACAGAAGATACAGACTTACACTTTTCAAGCCGCAACTTGTGCATAGATGAAGCCTGCTGTTCATTACTGAAAGCATTTTGGCAGGAAGAAAATGTGCCAGGCACCCTATTCTCCACTAATACATGCACATGTATATAAAAAAGAACCTATCTGTCAAGACTGTATTAATTTTCACGTTTGATTGCTCTGGTCAAACAATTAACCTGCTTTGCTGATTAAAAAAAGTAACTTTCTCCCCCTGTTAATACAGACTCTTTTCCATCAACAAAAAAAGTACATTCTTCTGTGGGACACCCAGAGTTGTGTGCCCAGGTTTGTTGTTCTGCCTTGGGGTTATACTGAGCATCTTAAATCATACAGCATTTAAGCTAAAATAATATTAAGTTTATGACCCTGTTGGTTTTTAAAAGCTAATGATATGCGTTACTTACACCAAACTGCAAGCCCAGTGGGAGGCATTTTAATTAATACAGTTTGTTCAAAGAAAAACAAATGCAATTCCCCCTCATCTGTCAGCCAGCTGTACTGCAACCTGAATGCAAGGAACACAGAACAATAAAGCAAGCCTGTGAGAAAATTAGACAGAATTGGGACTTGACAAAGAACAGTAAGAATATAAGCCAATTGCACCAATATTAGGCAGGAAGATTTGAGTTTTGTAACATCTACTTCTTAATAAATACAAATTTTCACCATCTGCTCTGGTTTCAGGTTTATCTTTCCTAGCAGAGATTAGCAGATGATTTTGAAATACTCTCCCTGAAGGAGAGCTCTTCAATTGTACTACACAGTGCTCTCGATTATGAGAGTTTGCAAATTCAGGCATGGAGGAAAAGCATGGTAGCAAACGTGGGAAAGCACAAAGAAAAGAGTTTGCACAGCAGAATTGGCTATGGGAATTTCTCCCCAGCCCCTGAAGACGTACCCACACCAATCAGAGGCCTCCAATTAGCCACTAATCTGATATTGATTTTAATCTCATTTACACCAGATTAATTACTACAATACCAGATGACTTACTATGGTTTAAAATGGAGTATGTTATATTGAGATCAGGTCCTTAACATTTTGACAATCCTAATATTGATTCTCCTTGGGCAACTAGTCTTGGAGAATTCAACTCAGTAACATCTACAAAGCAATTCAAACGACTTAGGCATTCCTTTTTTTTTTTCCCCTTTTTGTTTTTTAAACAACAACAACAAAAATCTCAAGACTGGTTGACAAGTTCTCACAACAAATCCTGTCACACTGATCAGTACTTGGTAACAGTTTCATGCTCCAATATTAGCACTGAACTTCAAGCACTTGCTGAAGCTTGAAACGACAGAGACGTTTCATTTTTTGCACTGATGCATATGTTTATTAACACACCGTGCTGTTGAAATAAGACAGCCTCCATCTGAATGTGACACCAATCCTGTAGACTATAGGTTAGCTAATAGTTTCCAGTTAGGACATGGGGATGAAAACAGATATCCTTTGGCAGAAATCAATCTAGATAATGGAAGGGAAGCAGTCGCTTCCCCTCCTGCT
>NW_009218760.1:26251-50295 GCF_000690835.1 Fulmarus glacialis
TCAACTGAATATTTAAGTTGAGGTATATATATGTATGGCTGAGTTTAATTTAGCATGCCAGCAGCAACGCATTATTGAGCATGTCTTCACACGCACAAGCCTGCACAGCTCCATTTTCCTTCAACTCTGGACTCCATTTTGCAATGCCCAATACTTGCTTCTATCTTAAAATGATCAATACTTTATTTTGGAAAAACAAGGAAAAGATGCAATCAGTTCTTCTCTACACTATATATAAAGTTCACCTGGCCCATGAGGGGAGTGATTGCAAGAGGCGTACCATCAAGATCCTTCCTCTTAGCACATTTCCCCTCAAAACACAGGGACTGCCAGTGTAGGCGTCTCTTCCAGTTGGGTTAAAAGGAAATGAAAATCGGTGGGTAATGACATGCACTGCAGATCTACTTACAAAGAAAATGACTCAAGATCTGGCATTCGTGAAATTTTAAATAAATCAAATTTTTTTTTTGCACTGTTTCTCCTCCTTCCCTCCCCCCCACCTCTACAGACATGAAACAAGCCTAATTTATGCAAGTCCAAAAACTTCTCTTGGTACAAAACTTTTAATAATATACTGTTTTTCAAGCAAAAGGGCAATTCTAAGACCACATGACCCAGAGGAGCTCAGGATGGCATCCACCAGCACCCAACCAGGTAAGTGAAAAACTGCTGTCACCACCAGCATCAGATCTTCTCCTCGGAGTTGATTACCGCTTTGCTCCAATTTTTGCTTAGCTTAGTGTTACAGAGCTATGTATTGATGAGGAAATGCAATAATAGATAACTGCTTTATTGCTCATTGAGTATTATTAATTTTAGTAATTGTTCCAGCCTCTATTCTTCTCACTTGGCCCTTTCTATTTAGAAAATCATACTGGTTAAGGTAATGGTGTTTCCACCTCACACAACGTCCTGACCCCATTTGCTGGATTTTCAGCTTGACTGGTCTCTTTGAACTGATGATTTAAAGTGGTAGAGACTGTATTTCCACCACATTTATCCGTGAAAGAATTATTGATATCTTTTAAATTTGGGTAACTTGAGGACTGTTTCACTTAGTTATCCAAAGAAATTGAACAGAAGCAGCTTAATGAGCTGCACTGAATACAGAATTCGTATCAATGAACTGTATATCCCAAATAATGTTTTATAGGATGTGTTTTTTATATTAATTCTTTTCAGTATGTACAGAAACGTATAAAATTCAGAATTGTCTTCAGAACGGAAAATGGCTTTTGATTTTAATTGTTTAGAAGTATCCTTTCAGACTCAAACGACTTTTGGAGATGCCAAAATGAAACAGTGTCTTCTCACACAGAGATCAGAAACAACTAACAAACAAGAGCTGTTCTTTGTTGAGGGGGGAGAGGCGTATCTTAACGCGGGTATACGCTTCGGATCTTCACAAAATCGAGAAGCAATGAGTCTCTTATCCCTAGTACCTCCACAGCATTTGCGTCATCCCCCAAACTCCAAGGAGCTTGTATGTTGTAACTTCAGGGGAACAGAGGCTGGCATGTACACAAACCTTGTGAACATGATCATTATGAAGATGCTAACAAAGAAATTACTTTCCAAGTAAAAACCCTCTGTAGAACACCAGATGCTTCTTCCTGCTGTTAATTAATAACAGTGAAAATCGTCCCCCGCCTGTATAATAAAAGAAAAGCCATTTTACCAACTGAAAAAAACCTCAGTGCCTTCTCTGTGCTACGCCTTACGTTTACTTCATGTTTTGGCCTTCATCACTGATTTACAGCTAAAAATCCTCTCTTTCTGTATCACTGGCTTCCAAGAAGAGCTGCCCTGAACGAGCATAGATTTAGCTCTTGAAGAACACTGTGAAAACACTCTTAACTTATTGCACTGTTTTAGCTAACAGGTATTCTTCTCTTCCCAATGAGTAGTGGATTTGATTAATAAAGGCAGTCTTCCAAAGAACAAAAATCTGCCTTTCTAATACACACCAAGCTTAATTAAAAAACCAAGCAAACATAAAATCAGAAAGACTTCATTGGAAGCAGAGCATAACATACCTAGTCTCATTAGAAGTATATGCCAAGACTAGGAAAAGGCTACCTTCATCCTCTCAAGAGACACAAATTGATAAATTTCTTACCCGTGTAAGCAAAAAAAAAAAAAAAACGAAGAAGAGACCACTGATAAACTTCCCTTCATCATTATTTACTTGCACAGCAGAAGCAAAAGAGTGACTTCATATGTTCTGATATTCTGATACTTATATTTACCAACTGCTGGACTGATTTCAAATGAAAATGTATAAATATGAAAAGGGATAAGTGAATGTATGTTCTCGTATTTTGCTAGATAAGAATAAAAAACATTTGATAGAGAGGTCAAAGGGAGTATTTTGAGAACAGAATGTAAATGCTTATTTTGCAAATATCCTTTTGTCCCCACATTATTTTCTCCATACAACTCTGAAGTGTCAGCTTCCAGGAATTCAGAGGTGAAATGGGACTTCTGTATTAAACTGTCTTCTCGCTGCTCAAGAGGATTAACAAGGGATAAAAGAGTCATGCTAAAAAACAAAGATAAAAAGGCTATAATCAGACCGTATTGATCAGAAGGGGAACTACGTTTTTTTGTTGCACTTCGAACGGCTCAGTGATACAAGCATTTTCCACACAGAGAAGGATGCCCATTTCACCCGTGCAGAGGTCAGACAGCAGTTCTGCTAGGATTTTGGTAATGAAGTTTTGATTTCTTTTGGGAAACTCCACATAACACAAGCTCCATGTTCCTAGTGAAATAATCTACTAGGGGAAGCACAATTTGAACCAAATTGCAAAACATACAGCAGGATCCAATCAAGATCACCCTATTCCAAACCACCTTGGTTTAGGTGCCCTGGGGAACTGCACGAACGAACTCTTAACCTTTCCAAGGGTACATCCAAAGGAGAAATGGATTCCCAACTTCTTCCTAAACACTATTTTCAAGTGAACTGGTGACAGTATGTTTCTGCCCTGCTGGATACTAAAAGACAAGACGCTAGCGCTCAGATGGTTTGTCCACTAAAATTCAACCAAAGGCCATGTTTAAGACCACTGGCACAAATCCATTCGTATCTCAATGCAAGGTATTACCCCATTCACTTAAAAAAAAAAAGAAATGTATTTTTTCCATTTCCTAGAAGTCTTGCTCTGTTTAGATAGTAATTTTGTGCTTTGCAGCTTGTGTAGATAACACAAAACACCCTGCTAAAAGCAGATAGAGATACAGTCTTTCAGCAAATACGTAACCCCCTGCAAGTTCTGGATACCACATTAAGGCACAAACAACATTACCCAAACACCATGACTTGGAGATTTTGCCTCTGTCAGCACACAATTGACTGACTCCTTACAACAAAGCTTTAGGTTTTTTGTTGTGTTTTTTTTTTTTCTTTTTTAATTACCTGAGATTATAGCTGCTCTGTCAAGCTTAAAATTATGTAAATGATTCCCCTCTTCCCTAAAACTTATAAGAGCCCTTAAGAAGAGAGATGAACTTATTTTTATATGTATGTTATCAAAAATAAATAAGCCATGATGGTAACAAGCATTAAGAAATATCCGGTAAAAGAAAATCTCAGCACTGCAAAGAACAAAACTGTCTTCTACTAACATATCAGTTTGACAACTAAAAATGATTTACGCAGCCTTTTGAAAACACTGTAAATCAAATAATGCATCTGTTAAGTGCCCACAATCAGATGATTACAGTGTGCGTTTATCACCTACCATCTTCTCTGACAATTTGGAGAGTAGTGAAAATAGCTATGTTAAACCCCAAAACTCAGCCCCGCTTCTTTAGAACATGCCGATATTACGTACACGTAAAACTCCACCATGGCCATAGTCTTCCAAAGATCAAGTGAAAGTCTGCTGAAGACAGGCATTACATACAATCTATCAACTTTGAGAGTGAAGCTCTCTTCCTAAAGAAAGAGAGCTCAAACACCAGAACGCTGTAGTGGTAACGGCCGAATTTCGCAGCGGTATAAACCAGAAGCGCTTCTCTCCCCGCAGCAGCACAACGGCTTCCCACAGCTGCGCACAACTGAGCGCCAGTACAGGTTGCAGTTTGAGTCACGGTACTTGCACGCTTCCCCACCTACCCGTTTAAGAGCCATGAACGCACACGTCACTTGCAGAAACACAACTCTCCTCTGCCTCTTTTCAAACTTTTCTTAGAAAAGGCGTTGGTGGGTTGGCAGGTCTGTGCTTTGCTTGTATGGTGGACAGGGCAAAGGCCGTCCTTTGCTTTTGCTGACTTCCATCACCGGATAAATACTGACCAAGCATGGTGGCACAAGGACTAAGAGACACTATTAAACCTGGTGTAGAGTATCCTAGAGTATCCTTCCTTCGACAAATAAAGAAAAACACCAAGCAAGCATGAGTCAATTCCAGGACACGATCTCTTCAGTGTCTTAGCATAATGTTAAAAATTCTTTTTTTTTTTCGACTTTTGCGACTCTCGTTACCTAAGATAGAGTCTTAAGTAAGCAATCAACAAATAGTACATATGATCTCCAACTACATCCTCGGGAGATGTGGAAGCACTACTGCTATTCTAAAAATTGAGGAGGAAAAAAAAAATTATCAAGACAGAAACTTGCTGTAAGTCACCTAGTAGGATCACAGATGATCAAGGAACTGCATTCAATCTCTCAATTCTTTGATTAGGATGGCCCAAGTGGCAAGGACGCTTTCTTTGATCTTCACCTTTATGATCTCTGGTGACAATTACAGTATGCCAGGAAGCCTACAGACAGATCTTCCCTATATTTATACTCTAGCTACAATAGCAGAAAAGTATTTTTAAAAATAAAAACATCATCTTTGACTTGCAAAATCAGTTGCCAACAATGCAGATCCTCTTACTAACATCAAGGAGTTCAACAGCAAGGAATACCACCACATATTCAGCAAGTAAGCTGTCAAATGTGTGACCAAATGCCAAACTCTCTCCAAGAGGCTCTCTTCCTTCTTTGGAGGATGCATTCATAAAGCTAAGCTCCATGAATACTCCTAGCGAATGCTCATTCCCTAGGAAGAGGAATCATTAGAATCATTATAATATCAATGCAACAGCGGATTAAGATCACAAGACTTATCACCGATACCCTGCTCCTGAGTCTGTCAACGCAGCAATGGGCTATGCTAGCAGAAGCTGCTGGGATGTTCTCATTTACTTTGCAATTGGCCTATACCACAAACCACAATAAATTCTGAAGCCATAATGGACTGGAGAATTCAGGATAAAGAAATGACATTAAAACATCCTTCTTTACATCTCTGAAGATTAAGAGAGCTCCTGCTTTTAGGTGAGAAGGTCTATTTCAGCTCAGGATACCAGTAAATGAAGCATAGAGTGAATATCTGCTCACCTATGGGGCTTCAATACCCTTCCTAGATTAGGTGCGTTCTGTCAAGCCACTGCATCCCCAGCACAAGTCCTGGGGCCACAGACTGTGATCTGAAATCAAAAATACCTAGGCCACATTATGCAAAGTGCTAGCTTGGGATAAGAAATTTATTAAAAATAAGTGAGTGACTGTGTCTGAAGACTTTGTGCTGGATAGGTATCATCTGTCCTCCTTCAGCTGACCTAAACCCAGTGTCGTGGCTAACAACAAAAGTATTCGTCAAATCTGTACCGCTGGCTGATGCAACAGCACACATCCCCAGAACGAATGATTCTGAAACCCTGGTCTCAGACCGATTCTATACTCTGGCAGAAGGCAGTTTGAAGGAAGACAGTATTGATCATCCATGCCTTATCCATGGGCATACAATTTAATTTTGGGGGGCTGAAAAGCAGGGAGTGAGTTTGTATGGGTGGTTTAGGTTTATTTTTACAGCTACTGGCTACTTTTAGAAATTCTACTGTAGTTCAGAGGCAATATTATCCCCTTCCATCAGAGAACAAAAGAAACAGAGGGTACAGAAATAATCAGAGCCACAGGGTTTGCATGGACAGCATGCAAAAAATTCATAATGCCAAAGGACGCAGACACAACAAGCTGAATGTTAACCTGATGTGATGCCAAAAAAAGAAAAAAGACTGAAAAGAAAATATTTGACAGTACATTCTCTGGATCATTAACAATGTCTAAAAACATCTTTGGTCAGCAGCTTTCCTTGACACAAGCGATCCATTCAGAAAGGCAAGTCAGCCTCCCACTAAATCCCGATCAATAAAAAAAATCCACAGGATACAGAAACATCTTCTCTTGGCAAGTTAAATAGCCAGTGCTTGAACATCTGACTAAGCATCGTAGTAGGGGAACCAGCAATTAAAGTAGCAGAAAGCTGTGGAGGTACAGGAGGGGGAAGTGCAGAGGGCAGAAGTTTGAAAGACTAGCATTCAAGCTGCATGTCACAGTGCCTCTCATAAGCGCTCGATTTACATAGCTGGTCTGAAAACTCATGTAAAATACATATTTCCTTTGGAAAAAAGTATCTACTTGGCATGTAAGAATCAATCACATGATTACACGTTAATAGACAGAAACAGAACGCTCTGAATGCATCTAATTATAGTAATGGGAACCAGAAGGGAAAACATTATCCTCTGGAGTGACAGAGGCGACGGCAAGTTATTCTGATAGGAAATCAAACATATTATTCCAGAGCTTTCTATATGTAGCCCAGAGAAGAATGATCTTCCCTTTGCTCTAATAATTTTAAACACAAACCAAACTGAGCATTTACACAATACCATTAATAGCAAAACAGAAACTACAAATACAACTAGCATAACCCTGGCATGGCACAAATATATGAAAGGCTGATAATTCCCCGCAGAGTGACTGTAACACACCAGAAAAGCTCAGCCACAACACAACCCAGAGCTGACTTCATCTGTACTACGGGAGCACAGAAGCTGTTGAAACAGGCACAAACTTACTCAACAACAGCTCAAGACATTTCACTCTTCCGTGACAGAGGCCATGTGGTTGTCATCATAGCAAATTATACACAACTCTGACATTCAAGTGTGAAGTTTCTAATTTTAAAGGTTCATCTTGAGAAAGATCCAGCTCAATTTTTAGACAGGAAAGTGTCTGAAGTGGCCCATTTTCAAGTCATAAAAATATTATGATACAGGCATATCCACAGCTCTGGGGCAAAATATGGGAAGTATTCCAAACATTAGTTCAGCTTTCAAAGCAATTTCTGTATTGGACCAGGAGGAAAAAAATGTTTTGAATGTTAAAACCCACAGTAGTGAGTTGCATATGCATGAACCAGATCATGGAAAACGAAACCACCACCAGCAGAGATGCTCTGGATCTGCTGATCCCTGGAACACAAGGTCGTGCTCGTTGCAGAAGATGGGCGGTGTTACCACTAAACACTCATGCTGAAGCTAGCAAGTCTCTCCTGACAGCAAGATGGCAGTTGGTGAGACACCTGTGATGGTTCACGTCTTCAGAATGAAGCGTTATCTTCATCAGTATCTGGCTGCAAAGGCCAGGACAAAATGCAACTCATTTACCTTGCTGGTGTGAGGATGAAGAAAGGTGAAGCAGTAGTGGAAGGATCCACTGTAGGATTGGGACTAGCAGAGTAGTGTTCAAACCAGACTGTGCCTTAAAGATACTGAAGAGATTATACTGAGTAATCATCAAGCTACTGCATTTCACTCTAAGCTTAAAGTCACATGAAAGTGAACAGATTTCCGTATTTAAAAAATCGACACTCACCTCTAGCTACATATATATTGCTTATTAAATATTCTGCGACAATCAAACTACAAGTCTAGTAGAGCTAAGAAGCCCCATTCTCCATATTCTTGGCATAACATAGACCTGCAGAGGAAAGTTCTTGCCAAACATAAAATTCTCTATTTAACAGGTGAACCTCACCTCCCATCCTCAGCAGCAATCCCACGTAAGGGTGTGTTGTTTTGTTTTAAACAGGGCAAGATTGGAAAAATAACACGTCACCCGTTGCAAGCTTCAAAGTCAGAATTCATGGACTAACACTAACAACCTTTTAAGGATAGAGACACATTAACTAATGTGCCTTGAAGTATGTCTTGAACCATCTGCCTATTCAATCCCCTTCCCCACCATGAAAAGCTAGAAGGAATTTATTTTCACAGAAGAGTGAGACAAGTTTGTGTACGTTATTTCCAAAAGTGTTTGACAGCGTTCACAAAAAGTAATTTTGGCACCATGTACCATACGTTGCAGCTTCACAGAAGTACACTGTTCTCCCAGCGCAAATAAATCCTCCCATGCCCGTCACCTGTCCCTACCAGCTCCTGCTGGTACACTACTACCACCCACAAAGTAGACTTTAACGAGGCTTCTCTTCTACTTTTTTGATAGCTGACCTACCTGACGTGGGAACTCCCAGAGCTGCCCTCCAGCCAGGAGAGCTTCAGGCAGGGGGGTGCTCCATGGGATCTTCTCCTTCCCCTCATGTTGGATCAGACATGTACTCAACAACAAATACATCAGGCCTCCAGAAGCAACGGGAATATGGTTTTGACAAATATCACCCCCCTCAACAAACACATCCTCTGTTGTGCCAGACAAAATTAGGGATCCAATATTAAATTTTTTTCATTTTTTTTTTTACCAGATAGCCAGAAGGGCTTGTTCTTAAAGCATATTCCTTTCTACACGTTTTCAACAGGAGCACGGCCTCACACAACACACACCTTTTCTTTAGGAAAGCCAGCAATTACACAGCAGTAATCCACCAAGCCTCAGTGTGATGCATACAATGCAATGCGGGACACTTTGTCTCATCTGGCAAACACCACTGTCAGACAGTCAGATTTGTTTGTTTTATACTGTCAAGATGCTTTAGAGTCTTAAAGATTAATTATAAATCAAAGCAACATGACTCTCTTTCAACAGAACAGATAGTTCTGCCTAGCTTTTGCAGGATCCATCCCATGCAGTGCTCTATAGACAGACACTTATTCTCATGGCAACTGCTCAAGTTAAAAAAAAAACAACACATTTACATAATGAGATTGTGAGCTAAACTCCTGGAAACCAAGAATTTCAAAGTTAACAGTCAGCTCTTTGTCAATGCTAATGATGTGCATACTTGTGTGCATGTGAGTGGGCAACAATCATCTGTAAAATGAAAAAAATGCATTAGCATTAAATTTTGAATTTTCTGTGTCTTGCTTGGCTTGCAGATTTAATTACTGTTTAATACAGGCTTCTTGTCCATTTTCTGAAAAGGGAAAAAAATAAAGGGTTATGAAAAATGAAACGTATCCACAGAACTTTATTGCTTTAGCCAAGTAATGATTTTTAAGCTGTTTTAATGTTTTGAAAGCTTTGTCTCAGGTAATCAAACACCACTTTAAGGAAGCTGTTCATGATATTTATGAATGCAATTGCTACAGAAATTTATTCTCATTGGGTCTCATGAGTCAAACACAGGATTAGGGTAAATGAGTTTCCCGAGATGCCTGTGACAGTGTGAAGGGAGAAAGAAAGGGAAGAAAAAAGCTACTGCCAACAGTAGAAATAGGAATTCAGCAAGTTAAGTGCCAACTTCTATCAGGAACACTGCTGCACTACCATGCTAGAAGATTCCGCGCTCAGATGAAAATACAAGGTCCGGACTGAAATACAGTCCTGTATTTCAAGTTTCAATACCTGATTTGCAGTTTACTTGGCATTTTTCACAGGACTCAAATTACAACTTACCTTAGTCTGTGCCCCACCGCCCTCAATGCAATTCCTCTGGAAAGGTACCTAAAACCAGAAGAACTACCACCACCACACCACTAAGTGTTCACGGAGAGCTAAGTAGTTTCTCTGTGCGAGCTCTCAGGACTCCCACTTTACTTTCTGGACTTCTCTGAACATGTCTCTTCGAGCAAGCTGTTGTAATTAATTTGGCTTTCGCTAGTTTGCAAGGAAAAACTGAAGATAAGATGCACCCAACAGAACATAGACTGAACAAGCTGAGCTCTGGAAGCCTACATGAAGCATTTTAGAAACGTGTATCTATATGCAGCATGGCAAAAGATGCAGTGATAGGTTGTATGAACCGATGGTGAGTCTGTAGAGTGGGAAGTTCACTCTGCCCTGGAGGAACGAGCGCTACGTCAACACTAAGGACTGCTGCTGTGGCGACAGCTCCCCCTCAATGAACCAAACCCCTGCTTCGTTTAAAGCACACTTGGGCAGAGCAGAGATGGCATCGTAATTCGTAACAGTAAATGCTTTTAAATTACAACAGACAGGAGTTTCATCCTTGCAAGGAATGAATGTTCGTAACCTTAGCTAAGCACGTGAAACAAAAAAAGGCAGCAGCTTTCTTCAGGGCTGACAGAACATATGGCTAAGATGCAGCATAGAATCAAGAGGGAAAAGACAGGTCGACACCCTCTTCTGAAAATGCATTCATTTGCAGCTTGCAGACATTCCTCCCTCACTCTCCTGACATAGAACAGCCCCCTCCCTCCCCTCCCTGCATGGTGGTACACGGCCACATCTCCCACTTACATCTACTTTTCCACTTTTCCCACTACCGCTTCTCCACCGACAGAACCAGAACCGCATCAGCCAAACAGCGGTTTTACCCACAGGCCATTTACCATCAGAGGCGGACAGCCGCCCCAGGGAAGGGTGACACCGAATCCCCGAGCTCGCAGGGCCCAGCAGAAAAGCCCAGAGCTTCTCACGTCACTGAGACACGCTGTTCAACAGGCAGCATCCCTTTCAGATTCACCAGAAGCTGCCAAATGAGCCGGTGTGAGGACACCAGAGCATTTTCCCCAATTAGAGAGAACAAACTGCCTTCAGAATTACCAACACAGGCATTACCTCTCCTTTTTGTGCTGTACAATAGCTAACCTACTCCCTCATTTCAGCAGAGCTCCCCCGACTCAGCAAACTAAGGCCACGGAACAACCCCTTGCACTTTAAGGCACTCTGCTTGAAGGGCAAAGGAAAGGCTTTTCACCAGCCATGGTGAGACAGGGGACTGGTGCAGCGCTACCAGTGAACGAATGTGAGATGGAGTGAGATGGAGATGAACGACAGAATGAAAATACCTTTTAACAAGCAGCAGCAACAATTGGAAGTTCTAAGAGATACTGGGGTGGGGTGGAAAAAGAAAAAGGGGGACTCTCACAGACTTCACTATTTTGGCCAAAGGGATCCCCTTTCCGCCTTGCTGAACTCTCTCTGACAGCTTCTGATACCCACACACTTACAGATGTAGAAGCTTCCTCCTGACGTTCCAGCAGATTCTTCCAGCAATGGATTTTAATGAAGAGAAAATGCCAGCTGCATAGAGATGAAACAAAGAGAACTGAGGGCTGAAGGGGGCAGGCACACCACTCGCGGCTGAACTCTGGATGGGGCTTGTACTGCCTGTGCCCACCCCAGCCTCTGGGCAGGTTATGCTTCTTCTTTGGGCCACGTACAAGGGGGACATACACAGCACGTCAAGGAAAGCATATATGCCTTCCCTCAAGCCTTCTCCCTCTCTCTTCCTATGCAAAGGCTCTTGGCGATGTGGCACCAACTCTTCTCGACACTTTCAAATCTGGCTTGTGGGCCTATCTGCAAAAACCTCGTCTCATCTGATGAGATGTCCTGAAAGCAAAAAAATGTCAGCAGGTAGCTTACACAGTTCTGGAGAATATGACAGCCCACTTGCACAGTCAAAGGAATTGTAGAAACGTCACTTTGAAGTCTACCATGGAAAATATCTTTAAAATATATTAAAGCACAAAAAAGCCCAGAACATTTTCCAAGCTAATTAAGATACTTAACGTTGTTCTTAAGCAGGATAAACACTTTGAAGCTGCACACAAACTGCTCTGCAAAAGGAACTGCCAGAGAAAGCAGTATACATAACGCCCTGAAGAACAAGGTCCCTGAAGTTGTATCACCCTTTTTCTACACACTCATGTTTATAAAATTACGTTCATTATATCCAGGTTTGAAATGGAAACAAACAAGTGGGTAAGCAGACAGATTTAAATACGTGGTAAGCTGTGAGAGGTGCTGTTTCAAAGCAGTAAAAAACACACAACTGTTATCTTCCTCTTCTCCTTCTACCCTCCCAGGGAAGGTTTCCTCCTAACCAGATCTGTTTTCTGGACATTTCGTGCAATACTTGGCAAGTAAAACATGTTTCTGCTTCCTGAAATCATTTTCAAGCAGCTTGAAAGTGCCTAAGAAAACAGATGCTGTCGAGCACTTGCTGAGGCTGCAGCGGAGCTGCCTTTCACCCGCAGCAGCCAGCCACCAGCCACAGCCCCCCCCCGCCAAGGGGCCTGGACCCTGCTCCCCTCCCCGCTCCTCAGGGCATCTCCATGCCAGCCACCGGGAACCGGACCCTGCCCAAGGGACAAGCAAAACGGGAAGGGGGAAACCCCACGCTTTTCCCCCCAGGCCCACAAGATACACTTTCAGCCTGAAACACTAAATGTAAACTATGTAGGGCAGAAGAAGGGTTTAGAAATTCAGATCCAGCAAAAACAGAAATAGCTAATAAATTCAGCTGGACTGAGGATGGATTCATGTGATTTACCAGTCACTGACTCTGTGAGAACCAACCTCAGTCACTTCCCATCCATGGAGAGAGAAACTAGCGCCAAGAAAAACGAAAGAGAATCCTTATTTGATCGTTGTTTTGAGTTCCAGAGATCAAAAAAAGCCCAAATAGTATAAGAAATAATAAAAAAATGAAGTCATAACATCTGCGTCTTTCCTGTACTCCTCTGAAATGAAGCACCTATGCAAACACATGAGACTCGGGGGGAAAAAAAGCCCGCAACAGATAAAATGCAGAGGACAGAAGGAGATCAGGGCGGGTTGAACCACACACGAAACGGTAATAGAAACATCGGCGTTTAAAGATGAAGCCATAGAGCAGTAGTTTAATAAGTTCCTAATGACAGAATGGGCCTGAATTCAGCTTGATCTAACCACTGGAAAAGTAGCAAGCCAGATGACAAGCTCAGCACTACATGATTCTACCTCAGGACAAGCAGAATCTTCTTGCAAGAGAGTTATTCAGCAAGACTCAGCAACAACTGGTCCACCAGATCTTCATAAAAAATGCAGATGGGATGGAGTGTTCGTTAAGTGCAGGGTGCACGTTCACTGCACAGTCCACAGAAAGAGCAGAAGCAGCCCAGTGTAGGGCAGAGCTCTCTAACCTCAACATCAATCTTACCCACAACAACTGAGATGAATCCACTCCCCTATTTGGGAAATCAAAGAACTAGAGAGTTTGTTCTGCATGCAAAACAGAAAGGAAAGATAAACGTTAGAGTCATTTTGTACCTGCAATAAAGGACCTGCACTACAGGCTTGTAGAGGCCCAGAAACCAGGTAGGGAATGTAATACTTGAAGAGTTTTACTTGGCTTTAGAGGCAGAGGTGAAGTTAGAACAGGAAAACTTGTTGTGAGAACTGGAGGTACAATAATCGCCCAGGAACGGTAAGGAAATCCTCACGACCTCAGGCCTTGAAACTTCCTCTGCACAAAGCACGACAGAGTGGTGCTGCACAGGGCAAACTGAATTGTCAAGCAATGGAGATCCTCTCTGAAGCCTCTAACAAGGAGGGAAGTGAAAATAAAGTCTGTGTGATATCTGCTCAAGTCAGTGTTCTGGCAAGCGGGGAGAAGTTTGGCTTGCATTAAGTTTTCTTTGGTGGTGCTTCATTATTTACCTCCTTTAAAAAAATATTGACTTTACATAAAAAGGGTGATCTTTTCAAATATGCCTAAGAGCATAGAACCTACTAAAAGTTGACCTTACTTGTGCATCTAAACAGACATTTTGGGGAAAAAATCCACCATCATAGTTTTTGGTTTTCTTGTTGGGACACAGCCATAGCATACAAAAGAGACACACATTCCTTTCTCAATGTGAAAAGGGCAGAGGTGCGCAGCACCCCCTTCGTTTCCCTGGCTCTCTCACTGCGTAATAAAAGTAGAAGGGAAAAGGGTACGGAAAAGAAAAGAGAGAAAAAGGAAAAAGCTAAAGAAGCCCCTTCTAACTACCAGGAGAAGAGACAATATGTTGCGATTGGAATTTCAGAGGCAACTGCCATAAAAGTAATATAACAGTTTTGGAGAGGCTGTCCTGGACCCCCTGGAAAGGAAGGAATTGAAAAAGTCTGATTTTAATTTTTCCCCTCCCCTCCCCTCCCTCCTCAGTCAGCTCCCACAACTGAAAAGCTTGAGGAAGAGCGCTGCAGAGAACTCCACCCTGTTGCAAACGACAAAGACTTGTGGTTGAAAAGCATCAAAAACCCAAGGGAGATTTTTCTCCGAAGCACCATTCACAGATCTCACAGCAGTGAGGAATGCTTTGAGACAAACGCTGGCGGCAGCCTGCCCTCAACCCAGCTGCAAAGGCTTCCTCTCCCTCCTCCCCTTTAATATATGAGTGGGCAACTTTAGTGCAGTTCCTGCTCTGCGCACCAACTGCTGCAATGCTGCATTTGCTGCCATGTGCTGCGCGTGGCATGGGGCTGGCCAAATGGTTGCTCCCAGCTTACACTCCAGAAATAGCCTATTAACCCAGTTCCTCTGGAAACTTCCTCCTCTAGCAGATGTTTAATGCAGTCACTTCTTTCAAGACGCCCCCTTCCACTGCAAGGGCTTGGTTGCGGTGTCCAACGGGAATGTGCTGCGGCCAACGCACACACCTCATGTCAAAAGCATCAGGAGACTGCTCCCACCTAGCAAACCACAGGCAGGGAACTGCTAGCAGCGTCAGAGAAACTCACAACATACGCTATAAATCAAGGCCATAAAACATAAGCAGAGTTTTACCACAAATCATGTGGTAAAATAGGCAGAAAGGAAATTCCTGCTCTAACAGCTTTAGCACAACCAGAGCAGGAATTGACTCTTTTTCTCACCTGATTGTGACTTGCAGACACCATTAGACTTGTAATATTAAATCTCTCCTGAAATTATAATCAAGAAATGCACATTTGCTATGAATATTGCCAACTGGCAATGTTCTCATAGAGGGCCACTGTCTGGCACTCGTATTGGAGAGGAGAGATCTGGTCCACCTCAGAGAGCTGGATGGAACAGAATGTATACCCAGTCTTCTCAGAGAGGTGTATGATTTCTTCCACGTGTGGGTTTGTTTTTTTTTTTTTATTTGTTTGTGCGTTTTAAGCCTAGACCACTTCTTGCTCCTCCAGGGTGACACTAAAATATGAGAAAAATGATTGAGTAGGAAAGATTTACCCAAATAGGGCAACAAAATTTTGTAGTATTTTAACTGTAGGTAGTGGATTGAAGTCTGAATATGGCTTAATGTATAGCTCCTCTTGTTTGATACCTCCAGAAAAGCCAAAAACAAACACGTGAAGAAAGAGCATGATACAAAAACTGAAGAGAGAAAGAAACCAGAAAGCAAACAAACAACAGGAACAAACCCTGATGGCTTACAGGAAAGAAGGCAATAAAAAAAAAAAACACACCAGGGGGAAGCACAAATTTGACTTAATTTCTTTACAAACAAAAACTTAATAAACTGCTTGAAGAGTTTTTCCAACAGGAGAAAGTAGAGAATACGGTGAGGGTGAAACGACGAATGAAAGAGCACAGGAACAGGTTCAGTATGTTTTCTCTACTCCGTATTTACACCAGGCTTTCTGGAAAGACCTACCATATTACTGATGTACAGATAAGAAAGGCACAGACCAAAAGCATTCCTGTACCTTCCTGGGAAATTCATTATTCGAAGGTTAACTTCTTTCACAGTGTTTTTCCATATTTCTTGGTTTCCACCTGAGACAGGCCTTATAGCTTGCAAAGGCATCGTGCTGCGATCTCTCTCCAATACGCAAGCTCACGATACCACTTCTGCACGTTTCCTCAGGCACCTCCAGCCAGCGCTTCTTCACATACGGAGTCTTGAATTACATCCAGCTTGGCCAGGAAGGTACTCTCTGGATATTTTCTTGCAATTATCAGTCATGACTAGAATCTGATCTCATATGACTGCCAACTAATCATCAACTCTCGGATTTATATATCAAGAGGTGGTGGAAAAGGCAGCCTGGAAAACAAGAGAGACCAGCAGTGGCTTCTGCAAATACTCAGTGATTCAATCACACTTGTGCTGTGAGCTCAATGGAAAGAGCAAGAATTTGGGCTCAGGAATGTAATCAGCTTGGCAGCTGATTCATCACAAAACTGATCATGTGTGCATAAGAGCAGAAGGTTACCACCGACTCAGTCTTAATTATATGACCTGGCTCCCACACAATAGCAAATGACAAGACTATGGCCAAGTGATCCTTTTGTAAAACAAAATTAAAAAAAAAAAAAAATTAAAAAATGAAGTCGGAGCATGGCTTAAGCCCCTGCCTATGATCTCCAACCCCTATTTGCAAGCCAGGCTCTGCTCACTGCCACCATGTCTCATTTTTATCACAACAGCTGCTTCAGTCCTGTCATACCTGCTGTAGCCACCCTGCTGTCTGAGCCCATCTCTGAAGAACCTCTCTATCTAACTGATGTATCTGCTGTAGCCACCCTGCTGTCTGAGCCTATCTCTGAAGAACCTCTCTATCTAACTGATCACCAACATACCTGTTCCGATCTGCTTTAATAGCAAGCAAAAACAACAGAAAAAATTCAGCCTGGAATTTGTTAGCTTTTGAATACAACATATGGTCTTCTCATCCACCTTCTCCTGGTTGATCACAGTTGTCCAGTTATAAAACAAGGATATAACTTCCCCCACAGCATTGCTTTCCTGAAGTCACGTGCTTATTGTTTTCTGCTTCTAGAGTACGAAAAAAGAAAATTAAATTTGACAGCAAGTTAGTCACTTGCCGTAAGGACACTCTCTTTCCCATACAATCTTCCTACAGCTATGGGTTCTTACAAGCATCAGTGCCAAATACCTTGCAGAGCTTCCATTTAATTGCACATAATGATCTCTTCCCCTCAAGCTAAGCCCAAACCCCCTCCTTGCAAACCAGTCAGCAAGGCTCCAGCCACCATGGACTTCAAAGCTAACTGACACAATAGTTCAAGTTTTAGTTCAGAAAACCTTTCTTGAAGAAAACTCTCAGCTCTAAAACTTGTGGTAGAAGGACAGTCCTAAGTCTTCTCCCGTAGAAGATAAATCATAAGCACCATTTGCCATGGAAAAACCTGTCTCAAAAAGCCTAACAGCGTTTTCCTGGACATCCATCACTAAAACGAGGTTGGTGTTTGCTAGCTATTCAGCACGTAGGAGGCAAAGGGAAATGACGATCTAAGAATAAACAGTTGAACAAATGGAACAAGCTAGTTTTTAATTACCACAGGTTTTAGTGCAGTGTAACACATTTCCTAACCTCTTAACAAAAACATCAGATCCTCAAAATTACTTCCACTTAAGAACTAGTTGGTAATCACTGCATTTACTGTGATGCAATAATGCTATTAGAATAAACGAAGTCTTGAAAGCTTCTGCTTTGAAGCCTCGGAGGATGTAATTCAGCACCAATGCCCAGACCCCACAGTGACTGGTTGCTGTACTTCAGAAGACAGATAATATTCAGAATTTATTCATGATATTTATTTTCTTCAAATGACTTTACAATCTTTCATAAAGCTTCCAAAAGTTAGAAGTTTGGTATTCTTCATCTGTAAAATAGAGATCAGGCATACGACAGATGTTAACCCAAAATGCCCAACATCATTTACCACGCCAACAGCAGGAAGCATCAGGCAGCTCTAGCTGCTGCCACCTCTGTGCTCAGGACACGTCAACGGGCACCCCCATTGTCCCAACCTTCAGCCATGTTAGCGGAAGCACTACTGAACTAACAGGGCATAGGTACGAACAGGACTTCTGCACCCAATGCTTCCCACTCACCAGGCTGCTACCTCCCTTAACAGCCAATACCTACTTTGACATCTGAACTGAATTTGAATAGAGATGCTAAAAGCACTCTCTGGTACTGTACCCTCCGCACGCCTCTCCCTGCTTGTTCACCAGGTTTTACTGTTTGCATAGACTCCATATTACAAATAAACAGAAAATTAATTATTCAGCTTCTAATTCCCATTACATGTTGATGTTTATGTAATTGAAAACCATATAATTGCTTTATGTTTTTAACATGCCTCATAAATATGGATTTTTAACACAATCCTTTATAGCAAATTAGCACAGAATATCTGGTAACGTGAGATGGGAGCATGAGCTAGTTTGGCAAGCTCAGGGAACAGCACACAGACTGAAGACTGGCGTGATGTCTCTCACCACTTCACAATTTTCAGCAGGCAGAAGAAAATCCGCTGTGATGCCCAGCTTTCCAAGGAAGCTTGATCAGACTCTGGGATATAAGTTTTAATGCAAGAGCAGCAAAGAAGAGAAAGCTAGAATTCAGCAGCCTCATCCTTCACAGATTTACAGGTACTGAAATGCTGGGCTGAGGATGAATCTCAGCTTAATCTAAAGCCTGGCCTGAAACTTTCTTTTTTGTGGTAATCCACTTGCTTATCAAGTTTCATTTGCTAGTTTTAGATCAGGCAGTATGAAATACCTTTCTCTGGAACCCTGGCTGGCAACTTGCTCGGGTTTTAAAAATCACCCTGAAGCAATTTATGCTCCAGTGAATACAGCACACTGGTATAGCAACTTAAGTGTGACCTGCAATAAAGAAACAAATGCCATTTGCTTCAGCTGAAGATAGTTAACACTGACCTGGCTGGGACCAGCATTTGGAAGGAGTAGGCTTGAAGACATAGTCAGGTCTAGTAGACACACTTTGATGTTAATACCACTCAGTTGTGAGGTATCCCCCCCAACTTCAGTTTTCCATACCCTTGTTTCTCCTATAAGATGATATAAAATCGTATTTTCTGTAAGACAGAGTAAAATTGTAGCTATGCCAGCACAGTGAAACCACTTAGAGAAAAAACAGAATTACTCTAAGCAAGGATTTCTCAAAATAACAGACACAAACTGCCCAGAGCTATTGAGGTCCCATACACATGGGGTCACCTACATTTCTGAGGGCAATTCTGCATTTCTAGCTGCTCTCCTTCCTATGAGTCAAGTGCATTGCGCCAGCACAGTTTCTAGCTACAGAAACATCTGGCTGACCTGGAGTCGCTGCATTTGTTCTTGTTGAGCAGATGTCAGTAAAACTTTTCAACAGACCTTGGTAACCCTGCTCCAGGGGACTGTCTACACTGAAAACATGCTGCTTTAGGTCAATTACATAATTGATTATGTATTAAACTGCTACAACATCTGAATAGAGACACTTTTACACCTGGTCATGTTGGCTTTGCTTGTGGCTTTACATTTGAGTAAGAACACACATACGAGCTTTGACAGAGCTCACATGTCACAAATTATTCCCAGATATAACTGAAGTTGTGAAAAGATACAGATTTTAACCATGTGCAAAACCAGTTTCAGCTGGGGACAGAGTTGCAGCCTGACATTTTAGAAGCCACATCTTCCAACTTTACTGCTGGCAGCTGCAGGGGGAAAAAACAAAACAAAATAAAAAAACCTACCCCAAAGTCTGACACATAGGATGCCGGGATCTGTTTCTCCTGCTCACACAGGTCTGAGCAGCAAAACTGGTCTTCTCTTCAATTCCACTGCTGCACAAGAAGAACAGCCCAGCTCCTAAAGAGCAAGTAAGAAAACTCTTGTGCTCTCTGCCCAAGTCCCTGTACAAACTGTTGAATGTAGTGAGCTTCCTCAATAGTTCACCTTGGGAAATCATTTCTAACTAGTGGTTACAGACATGACAATGTCAGACCAAGATTTGCAAAGGCATTTGAAGCCTTGGACATTGCACATTATGTAAATAATGTGTAAGACAGTTATAAGCTTAACGACGAATTGTCATTCTCTTATCAAGGATGTAGCTCTTCTGTTCCTCCCAAACCTTCCTGGAATACATCACCCTTAGTCCCCGAGATAAGCAGTGTCAAGATGACCTGAACATATAGAAAAGGCTGTATTTCAAAGACTGTTCTAATAAGACTTGAATGGTTGCCAGGGTCATCCCTGATAAAGCAGCAAACCTGTGCCCTAAAACTGAACTTTGCTTCAAAATGAGGAGGGGGCACTTCCCCAAACAACCACCGACGACCACCAGAGACCCCCGCAAGCACAGAAGGACTGGGAAGAATGCCAAGGAAGATAAGGAGTAACGCTTACATAATCTCATGAATACGTATTATTAGGCATGGCTTTAAGCATGGTTTTGCTAATTTTGTACTATAAAGGAGAGCCTGGAGTTTGTGGCGGTGTGCTTGATTTGCGGAGAATATTCACCCTCCACCCTGCGCAGAATAAAGTGATGTCTCCTCTCTAAACATGCTTGTTTAGTGTGTTTTGAGGGCTTAAAATCAACAACACACCAAAGCATAAATTAACCTCAGACTTTTTGCTGCCCTGGTTAATGCAGACAGGTCTCAAAAGAGATTTAGGCTGAAGCATTATCACTTAGCTAAGATTAATGTTAATAATCAGGCTAAAGAACAAGGTTTGCCATTTGACTGAAACTGCAGAGCTGATGGGCCAGACCTGGTGGGAGAGCCGTGCAGACCAGCTCCCAGCTGGGCTTGGAAGCAGAATTACAGGTTGGGGCAGGCTGGTCTGATGAATGAGGGTTAGGACTAGAAACAGAAGAGACAGCCAAGCTAACTCCTGCTCTGCTAGCAAGAGCTTCTCTTCAGTACTTAACCCAGGAAACCTTTGCTGTGGCTCCTCCCTGACATGCGTTTGCTATGACAACTACCATTTTCCAAGAAAAAACAGGTTGTCCCGGTACTGAAATTGTACTTACAAAAATTAAAGTTTCATTTTAAATACAAACGCTATAATCCTTTTCTACAATAACTGTAGAAAAAGCACTTGGTCACCTTACCTGGAATTGATTTTATTTTACAGCAAGTCAAAGATTAACATCTGTGCCTTTTATTTGGATTCTCTCCGTTGACAGCAATAGGAGCCTTCTGCACAATTAAATTACGCTGACATCTATGAAAAGTTAATGCAATTCAGCAGCCAGGACATGGCACGACAAGCCAATACATATGGTATATTTCAAACCCCTACATGCTGTTAAAAACTTCTGGAAAATGTATGTGAAAGGAATTGATTTTTACTAATGAGAGCTCAAGAGAGAATTTAATCAGCCTCAAGAACAATGGAGAAAAGAATGTCCTTTATTTTAAACTTGTCTTCCTCTAACATGACATTTTATCACCCGTTTTGGAAGTTTTGAAGCACAGGCAAAGAAACTGGATGTTCATGTCATCATCTTTTTCTGGAACTGTTAAATTAGGCATAAATGCCACAAAGTGAAGGTAAAAATATCTGGGCACAGTTGTTAAGAGCTCATATTTCATTTCTGCACAGGTGAGAAAAAAAACATGCCATTTACAGTCTCAATTCCCAGCTCCCCTCATCAGCCACTGGCTGAAAGGAAAGTAGCTGATACATGGTTACTGCCTGCATGTACTGGTTTTGTAGCTAGCTTCAGAACCCCAATTTCAGCCCCAGCAACCGAAAAAAATAATCATGGGATTACAGCAAGAGTCCAATAAGGCATGCCCGTAAGAACGGCGTTTCCATCATGGGAGTAAGCTGTGCCTTGAGGGAAGGCCACCATCAGCATCCTGAAGTACGTCTGCCTACAGAATAGGCATAACATGAGCTGGACACACAAAGTCAGTTCCCCGTCCTTACTACCTTCAAGGAATTGCTTTCAGGGCAAGGTGATTGTTGCCAGATCCTCTTTTTCTTCCTTTTTTTTCCTTGCTAGAGCTGTTGACAAACATGCTGAGCCCCCAGTGATACAACACCTTGTTTAAGATTTGACCCAGGTCATAAAACTGATTTTTGTACCAGCCAAATCATCTGCTGATAACTGCTTTGAGCTTCAAGCCGTCAAAGGTGGACTGAACAGGAGATCAGGTGAAGAGGCTGGACACCTCCCAGATCTACAAACACCCTTTTCAGTAAGTTTATTGTCCATTTGAAGACCTGAAGTCATTGCTTGTCTATTGCCACATTATAGTTGCTCTTAATAGAATAGCTGCTCTCCGAACAGTGGTAGCCTAACATTTTGGCAGCATGTCTATTATTATTCTGCCAAAATGCTAGGCCAAAGCGTCTGCAGGAGCAACATGCTCATCTACAAGACGACTCTTCCTCAGGTACATATGCCTGTTCTGCAACAAAACCCTGGCATTTTCGCAAGCTGAGGGAGCTGTGAGATGCAGCGACTCAAATTCACTTGTACCAGCTGCCCGGATCTCTCTCTGAGATCCCCACATTTATTTTACACTGCTTTAGTTACAAAGCCTCCATGCACAGTGAAGTAAGAATTCCTCTCTCAGTCCCACTCAGAAGTTACCACACTTCTGAATGAGTCTGGGACCATCTACGATAACGCCTGTGTTATTAACTGCAGTTCAAATGAAGTGATCAATAATCAATTTTACAAACGACAGACTGGCCTGGGGGGCAGCAGGGAGCGTGGAGTCTGCATGCTGTTGAAATAAATGCACAGATGAACTTACCGGTCATCTGAAATATTAGTACCAACTAATATGAACATTTGCCTACTGTAACTCACCTTACCTTTTAATCTCCGTGCAGAGGGATTGACTTTTTTCTTGACAAGAACCCTCTCAAATAAATAATCTTACGAGGAGAGAAAAAGGGAAAGAAGAGGAAGCCTGGACTTAATCAGGGAACGGAGGAAGAGAGGAAAGAAGGAATTCACAACTGACACAAACATTTCCATCTAGCAAGTGTTATAAAACAGGGATATCAGAGAGTTAAATATGCTCAGGCAAAGCCTTCATTTAATAAAACATTCAGTGACATTTTATTTGTATCCTTCCTTAAGTTTCTGCTTGTATTTAGTCTGCCTCTGAGTATTCAATTCCTGCTAAAGGCTAAGCTGATGCACAATAATTGCAAGTTGAGCTTCAGTTTACAGACTGAGTCAATAATGAGTCAAAGAGAGGCTCAATAAAAGAAAACGTATGCAGCCAGGATCAGACTACAAAGCTTTGGGATGGCTAAGTGATACCACAGCATTTGGGAATTTCAGAATTTCAATTTGCCACGTTGCAAAGGGCTGGTTAGAAGCTCCAGACAGAGCGGGATGTTCTGGGAGCTATTTGTGTTGCATAAATTAGGTGGTGTGGAATTTCATTGAAATTTAGAGTATGTCTGTTCCACTTGGCTGTCAGTTCTAAAACCCACTTTGCATTGCAACTCAATCATGCAAACACCAGCAATGGGCCATAGTGTTTACCATTACAGCCAGTCCCCTTCCAACTTCGTCTCACCTATACCTAAATCCACAGAAATCATCATTACAGAATTTATATTATCACAAAAATTAACTTTAATAAGTCAACCTTTTGAACTGTTTTCCACTTGTTTGACACAGGTCAGATTTTTCATTTTTTAATATACTGTCAATTTTTATAAAAGCAATTTATACATGCCAGCGAGGAAAGAACAGAGACGTCTGACAACTGTGTATGCTTCTAAATCTGGTTTAGAATATTGAGGTATATCAAAATCCTAATGCAAACTCAATGAAAAAATATGCAAAAATAAAAAAAAGGATGCAACAGTGGACATTACCAAATACACTGTAGAAACATAGGGCTATTCAGGCTATTCAATTCAGGACACTTGCAGAACACTTGGTTTATAACTTGACCCACAATGGAACTGTTTACTAACAACTGCAGAGCCAGAATTGTAGGAACACTGCTGAAGCCAGGAGCCTCTCTCTGCAGCACCAGTCAGAGCGAATATAGGCTTGCTGCAATAAAACCCCCTTTCCCAGGCAACAGGGTTAAAGCTAATAAAGGTATTTAGCAAACTTAGAAGGAAAGAAAAGAAAGGCCATGAAAGGAAAAGGAGTTTGAATTAAAATATCCAGTATGCTTTTGTTGGTGTTAAAGCTTTCTAGAATAAAAGTACAACATGGAGGAGAAACTAAAGGAAGAAGCACTGTGAAGACACATTTATAGAATCATAGAATCATAGAA
>NW_009218761.1:0-10709 GCF_000690835.1 Fulmarus glacialis
GCTGGCTGGGGTTAAACCACGACAGGTAGGCAGATAGGTAGTTATTAAGATATGTCCGTGCTATATATGGATAGGTGCATACACACTTAAATATATACACACCTCTATGTTTGCATGTACTGATATATGTTATTTCGATCTATATAGAGGAAAAGAGAGAGAAAGTGAGAATGAAGAAGAATACAAATATGGGAGACAACTTAAGTGTTAATGTTTTTCAATACAGTCAAAATATTACCCACCTTCTTGAAAGGAGAAGGAAGGATTTGTTCATGGGCACATTCACAGGCAGTGCTCAAGACAGTGCTATTTCTGTCTCATTAAAATTTTCAAATTTTAAAAGGAAATTCAGGGGAAAAGTTTAAACTTGGAACAGAAATTTGCATGAACTTTCAACTTCAGTTCTCTCAAAATTGGATTTCCCTTTGCTGATTCCTCTTATGGATGAAGTATATTGATTCTTTAGTCTGAAACTTTGCCCCATTTTTCTCTCTTGAGCTTTTACTGGAGAAATGCTCAGATTTTCTACCTCCTGCTTGTACTTCTGTTTGCCCTGGATTTTACATAACAGATGCTTTGCTCCTTTTCATGTAATGATGGATTAATTGTGTAGCGTTATCAAAGCTAGCTGTCAAAATATTAGACTGTATTAGTTTTGAAGTTTTTAAGAGAAACCGGACTTTTAGAGTTGTTCTGTACGACGATATGTGTCAGACAGTGGTAGGACCAAAATTAATCACTAAGTAGTTAATATCCTGAATGGCAGAGATATAGCAAGACTGGAAATAATACATTATAGACATACTTCCATTACTACAACGTGAAGTGTACCTAGAGGTCAAATCTTTTAAAAATGAAAACTTCAAAGAACCTGATATCTGTTTAGGTACCTAAGGACATTGAATAATTTTCAAACCTCTCGCGAAATGGTGGCTTGATGAAATGGGCTGAAAATCTGAGAGAAAAGTAATTTCTAACATCATTAGGAAATGAAGACTTGGGCCTAATTTTTTTAAACCTTGGACATAGTGTCCCATCACAGTTTACAACATAAGATCATTATGGGCTGGACAGTGAGTGTAGGAAAATTGTACTTTCCCATGGTACTTTGCTCACTTGGCCACAGGAGATTTTCCTGTATCTTAGAGCCACATTGTATAGACAGAAGTAGTTGAACTGTGGAAATAATGATTCACAGATGTGTGAGAATTTGTTTCAGACACTGGGGAAGATACATAAAATGTGCATTTTGTGAGCTCTACTGTCCTTTTCCCTGATGGCATGAGTTAAACTTCTGAGTAGCTAGCATTTTTTCCTAGCAATGCTTTTAGTGCTATGTTCTACTATATTCTACCTTTTTTTCATCTGCCACATGTGGTAAGAACACAAAGACTCTATTGTTGCTAAGCTTAAACTTCCTCCCCATTACTACAATACCTACAAACTGGGATAAATTGCAGATAATCTGCAAGTCATATATTTACAGGCTGATTTTTTGCTGCCTCCTTCTTCTTATAATCCCTTCTTTTATTCTAGTAGTGCGCAAGATGCTTCTTTATTACTTTAATAGTTGGTGTTGTCCATTATTTTTTCAAACCAGAATACATGAGTGGAAAAGTCACCCCAAGAGCATGGTCTTTGCTGCCATTCTCCAAGGTCCATTATGCTGGTCCTCAAGCTGGTTATCCATTACCTGTATGTGCTAAAGCAATCAGTGGGGCACTTTTTTTTTCTTTCTCCTGTGCTGCATTGTGTTCTGGTGGTCCCCTAGGCTCCATCTGCACCTCAGTCTTTTGGCTCGACCGACCTGCTTCAGGTTCTTTTGATTGCTGCTGATTTTCACTCTAGTATTGCCACTGGTGAGATCACATTACGGCCGTCCCAACAGTCCAGCTAGAATTGATTAGGTTTTTAATCTAGTAATGTGAGTGTTGACATAGCCATTGTTTGTGGCATTGAAATGTAAACACATTCCTTTCCTCTTCTCGGTCTCAGGTCAGAAAACGACAGCAGTCTCTTCTTCTGCCCAAGTCCCCAGATCAGCATCTCTCCACCACCTCAATTTTTCTGCAGTCACAAAACACCTTTGTGAGCTGATCCATTGTCTGGGGCATTCTCCTGGCAGTACTCTTTTTGACCTTTTTTTTTCCCACTGAGATGATAAAAAAACCCTTTAATTTTCTCATTTTTACCCCACCATGGTCAGTTCTTCATGCGTGTCCTGTCCTTCCTATCAGGGCTTCCATATTGCATAACAATTTTTTTTTGGTCTGGAAAAACTAACCTTCCTTGTCAATAAGGGTGTCTAGGAGGCTCTTTCTCTCTACTGCTGTCTAACATCTGTTTTGTTTTCCTGTTAATCACATTCTTCCCCTAGCTTGGATCTCACTGGACTGACCATTGTCACCATAATTTATATAGTACCTGCTAGGAAAAAAACAGGAGAACTCTGTTGCTCTGAAACTAAATTGGCACTTTACTATTTAGAGAGGCACTGCGAGTGCAGCCACCGTTTCCTCTAGGTGCTTCCTGCTGTCTCCACCAAGCTTCTTCCTCCTGGAAGATACAGAATGGTGTGTGGGGGTGTATGTCCAGGCTGCAGTTTATTGCATCCAAATGCAACTACAAAAACCAGACCAGATGAATGGCAATCTACAAGCAGCTCTTTGTCTCTGCTGGCTAAAAAGGGGGGATAGGCAATTAGATTAGATGAAGATGTCTACCCTGTCTAAAGCGAGGTGAGATAAATCCCGTCAGTGTTACTTGTGGTGGATAGTCTTTACTTCACTGCCATTAAATAACATTTAAAGACATTTAAAAAAACCTTAATAAAAGGTGTTGTGAGGCAAAACACAACTACTCTTAACATGTAATTGCACACTTCAGCGTGTCTGGCAGATAAGGCATCTATTGTTGCTTTAATGCACGTGAGACGAATAGCACATTTAATTACCCTGTACGTCAAAATTAATACAGATCCCAAAGCAGGCAGTGTCAATACATTTAGTTATACAGCAATTATAGTGCAGCCAGAGCCACTTAATGTACAGGACTGAAAACAGAAACTAAACAAACATGAAAAAAGAGGAAAAAAAGCATGGATCAGTGCTTCAAAGAATAACCTTATAACCTCAGGAAAGCAGGAGTTGTTCATTAGTACTAGGCTGCAAGTCCAAATAAATATGTAACCTCTCAAAAGTGTTCAGGCCAACCCCAGAGCCTGTTAGGCCTTGTTGTTTTAGAGACCTCAGAAAGGTGAAGGTGAACTCTTGACACAATGCTTTTCATTTGAATTCACTTCCTGCTCTCTCGTTTACTGGAGGTAACTTCCCTTGGTACCTCAGCTGGCTTTCTTCACACAGAATGATTCGCTATTTGCATTTTGGTTCTAATACTGAATTCGCCTAACATGATTCAATCTTATTTTCCCAGTGGTACCATTAATATTTTAATTTAATCAGAATTTCAGGAACTTGTTTGCCATCCAGAGCAACTTGGTTACCTGTCAGCCTCCATCAGCTTGTCATATTAGAGGTGATTGTTCCTTGAATCTAATCTACTTTAAATGATTTCATTGGGTAGAGGTCTATAAATCATTTCAGAATGGGTCTGACAGATGAAGGCTTAGGTAAGTAAACAAATCAGGCTTGCTTTACTTTAGGCAGCAATGAACTTGGCTTTATCAACTTCTCATTGATTTCTGCACTCCAAAAGGTAAAAAAAATCTCTTTAACATAAGAACATTATTAATATAAGTACAGTATTACAACCAACCATAATTAAGATAAGTCCCAACATTCAGTGATGAGGCTGACTTAAGAACATTGCAGACTGCATTTCAATAAAGCCTGTTATGCAGTTTGAATTGATGAATTCATTTCCAAAAGGTTTACTTTCGCCTTTCCAATCAAAACAGAAATTAACTGAATATTAAGCAGCCCAGAGTCCCTCTGGATTTTGAGCCAAGTTTATAAAGGATAATATGATAAGGCTGCAGCTGGGAGTCTAATGTACAGTATATTATTTGAACATTACAGTATGTTCACATTTACTTACCTAAATTGTAGTTAAAAGCAAAAATCTGGTCCCTGCGAAATGTTGCTGAGGAATCAGACATCACATCGTGATTCACTTCAGACGCGTGCTGAGGCTGAGTTAATCAGTGATTGTCAGTGTGAAGCTGGCACCCACAAGGTGATAGAGAGAGCAAGGTATGTTACGTAAGAGCACATTTTGTCGTAGCCTCTGGATTTCAAACAGCAATGGCACGTGTGGCATGGAAGAACTATGTCTCCTTCAGCGTGGGCAAGGGGAAAAGCTCTGCTTTCCTGCGGATGATCTCAACCCGTGATAGGTAGGGGAAAGAAGTAAAAAATAGCGGTAAATAATGAAAAGAAAAAAGATCTCATTTAGTTAATTAATTGTATACACAGTTAACAAAAATGCTAATAGGAAATGTATAAGGAGAGATCCTGCAGCAATTTTAGATGCCTTTAAAACAAAGGATAAATCAACATCCAGAGACCACGGCCCGCATAACCCCCTCCTCCCCCAGATCTGTTCTACAAAAAGGAATGAATGCCTATTTCTGTTTCTAATTAGTTTACAAAACCGCATTCAGATAAAATATACATATAGTAATAAGTTTAAGGTATGTTTTCCTTGGAAAAGCAGATTTGGCTGCACTGACACCTCCTGTCACATCACCAATCAATGGAAATTAGACAGTTATGCAGGCAAACATGCCCATGGTGGTATGTAGCTACAAAGTTTGAACTCACCAAAAAGGGACGAACTCTCCTCAAACCTGCATGTCCCAAGGAGATGTGTGGGAGGTAAAAAGTTCAATAATAATTAATATAACTCTAGATGTGTTGAAGTAAAATCCCTTCATGCTGATCTCTAAAGCACTGCAGAGAATTTAGCTTCACATTGGGCTGACCCCTTCTTTTTTGTACATTGATATCCACATGCAAAACTGTTTGAAGATTGTTGGCTGAGCTTGCAAAGTCCATGGGTCATACCAGGCTATGCAGCATAGGAGATTAATGAGACTTAGTGTCTGTAGCCAAAGAATTCTTAAGGCTGGTGTCACACCCACTTGCTTTGGCACCTCAGCACAAGTTATGAAGAAGCTAAGATTACTGAGATTACTGGGCAAATTTGCAGGAGTTCATGACATGGCTTAAATGCACAGCTTTAGTTTGTAGCAATTGTCTTAAATGCTCTGCTCCAACACCCTTAAAACTACTTAAAAGTTAGGAAGTGCTGTTGCCTGGGAGTGCTTCATTCTGTCTCAGGCAGCAGTATTGCATTACAATTTCTTGTTACATCATCATGTATTGCTACAAGTCACTTTCCTGCACAGTAACAAACTGTGTTGTGTAGATAGTGAATTGGGTTTCAGCTGGTGATAACACTTTGTCCTGCATTGGAGAATGTTGGTGAGTGAGGCTGACGTGTAGAAAGAGAACATGTATATTTGCCTGAAAGGACAAAATTCATCTGCCTCAGCTATCCAAAATCTGGTGTCTGGTGGAAAAGGCACCTGTAGATGGTAATTTATCCCGGTTCTCACAGATGAGCATCTCAAGATATCCGTCCTAAGATGGATGTGTCCTAGAAATGCCCAGTTCCCCCTACCAGCTATAGAGAGAGTCTGGACCACATCTATTTATCAAAGACTTATCCTTAGCCTGGATGGCTAAAATTGTTGAGAAAAATTCCATCCTGAAGCTGTTGACTATCTCAAGCCCACAAACTCCTTCCTCTACTTAGGATAAGGGAGCATGTCATCTGCTGGTAAGTGGTCATTATGGCTAGGGTCTGAACAGAGTCCATGTTCTGCCCTCCACGGCGTTTCATGGGCATACGTGAGGGATCCCATGGATTGATCTTCTTTTTTTTTCTTTTTTTTTTGCTACTACTGGTTAGCACCAGATGACTTCATCTGCAGAACTGCAAGATGAACAAAGTGCTATGAGTTTCTTTGGGAATAAACTCTCTTACCTTGGGTTGCTTCCCAGCAACACAAGGGAAAAAAGAAAAGCGTTACATGTGGAGGATACTGTAACATTCAGGCTACACTGCACATACGTAAAAATGTGATTTTGTTTTGGAGCAGCTTTTCAATTACCGCCAAATGATCTTCAGGGCTAACATTGTCAGTTTCTAAAGGGGATTTATTTATTTATAGCTTTGATTATATTCATCTTCAGGAAAGCCATATCATAGACACTTAAATGCTTCCACCCCAGTTAGATCTGCTTTAAGTTTTCAGTTATAATTTTAAGAGTTATCACTTGTAAAACACTATTTAATTTAAAGTCACAGCTACATCAACATCAGAAATAGTATTTTATTTAAATGAGATGTATCTATGGTAGTGACTTCCAATACTTCTATCCACTTTTAGTTCTTTTAGCTCATTTGAAAATGGCCATGACTTGAGAAGAGTTCAAGTTTTACATAATAATATTAAGCATTGAGAGCTACCATGGGAGGAGTGGTAATATATATGGGAAGGAAGAAAATACAACCCTCTAAGACTTATGTTGCTGATGGGCTCAGCTTTAGCTGGTGGTGAGTCCGTCTTGCAGCTGTCTGAAACTGGCTCTGTCTGACACAGGGGGCAGCTTCTGGTGTCTTCTCACAGAAGCCATCCCTGCAGCCTCCCCACTACGAAAACCTTGCCATGTAAACCCCATACAGCCAGGTTTAAAGGACACTAGCAGTATGCATGGAAACTCCATTGGCAAAGTCTTAGAGGAAAAAGGCAATAGCTTTTCTCAAACAGGTGAATATCATACCTTGCCAACAGCACCTACCTGGCCAAATCACCTTACACAAGTAGTTATTGATCTTTGCTATTTAGCAAAGACATGAAAGACTGACTCACAACTGATGTGGATCTTTGTGATGGATGTACCAGCATGTTTTTGTGTGGGCACATGATTACCATGAAAGTATTATTCTCAGAAAAGCATACATTATGCTTTTCTGCATTTTTGACCCTTTGGTGAGTAATCTATAGAATTCATTCAACCCTGAATTTGTAGGCCAAGAAAGTGCAACATCCTACCACAACCAACTCTCCGGTGGCAAAGCTGATTTTCCATCTCCTGCAGTGGCAGATCCTGCCAATGGAAGGCAGGTGCAAATCTTCTCCTTCAGCTTAATGAAATGTGCTTCTGGAGGAAAAGGTGTTGGAACCCCTATAGGTCAACTAGACCTGTGCAGCTCTGCACTTGGAGCCTGTGTGCCTATGGAGAATCTGAAGACATTGCAGTGTTTGGCAACTGTTTCCATTCTTCTCTGTCAGCTTTTAATATGAATAGTGCCCCCTCTCACACCTAGTGCTATCTTCTGAGGACTAGGTAGTACAACAGGGTTGTCTCCCCTCATCCCCGGTACTGCAATAAGACTGCAGTAACAAGCAGGAAGAGCTTATTCATGCATTAGATCGTGACTTGGTATAGGATGGAAAGGTTAGGAATGAGGAATATATGGGGCTGAATGTCCAGCCAAAGGTGTCATTGGGCACAGGACACTTGTACACAGAGGCCTAGAAGGCCATACGACTCCTTCATGCTGCTCTGTCAATCACTTCGTAGAGCTTCAGGCACTGGCATTCCCCTGTGTGGATGTACTGACCCAAACCCTATCAACAACCAGGGCTTGGGTAGATGCAGCTTTGAGGGTATGAACTTGAGGTGACTTAGCGAAGTGGATGCTGAAAATGAGGCTAACAGACCTGGGTGCAGAAGCCTGAAAATGTGGACCAGGGTGCACTCATTGGAGGAGACTGAGCCCAGGGACGGCACTGTCAACCACACCAAAAATCTCCATTAAGGGACTAACACTAAGACATTCCATAAGGTAATCAATCAATAGAATAAAATTACCCATGTAGTAAGATGTTAAGCAACACTGTAATTATTACCATACCTTTTGACTAGACATGAAAATAATTTCATTTAACTAATTTCATTTTGTCTGATTTCAGGACATGTAATTATGTTTTATCTCTTTCACAGAATTTAGTTATGAGAGTAAAAGCACACGCAAACTCCGAATTCTTAGGATGAGACTATCCTTGCATGTTCTCTTAGAGAACATTTTACATGTTCTGCTTTCAGAAGAATGGACTGTGCCTGCTTGTGTGGGTCTTAATGGGACAAATTCCTTGGAAAAGGTTTTGATTTACCTGACTGAATAGATCTGTAATTTTTATAGAAAAGCTTCAAAGTTGGAATGGTAAGTACAATTTTTAGTGAAATGGTCCAAAAAATCATTCTTCTAAACTTGTACAATATAATTATCTGTGTCTTGTGTGTTATCTGAAACCCTGTTAGCACCAAACCTTCATTGATATGGACAATGCAATTTCATACCCAGACATCAGTGTTAAATGTACTCTGGGAGTGACATTTACCAAACTTATCGCAGATTGTTCTTGTTTATAGAAGCAAGATTGCATCCTTTCTGCACAGACTTTTTTTTGGTCTAGCAAAAGTAGCATTTACTAACATTAGTTCAAGTGTTTACAGTATAACTCTTTGGTAGTAACTTCAGCATTTCCTAATCAGACAGATCTCATCTGAAAACAGAAAACATTCTGACTTGCTTTAGTTTTGTTAGCTATTGCCATTCAGAAACATTTGGTGGGAAAGAAACCTATGTGAACTGAAGCTCCAACATCTGGTTGTCTTAAGAAAAAGTTAAACTGAAGGTGTAAATTTGTATTTTGCTGTTTTGTAATTTTTTTGGTATGAGATCAGTGGAGAGTGTCTAGCAAATGACATTTATCACTGTTTTCTATTAAAGCCTGCCTGAAACCATTATCAGTGAATGCACATGCATATACTAAAATAAATGGGTACATGCTTTATATTAAAACATTATTTTTGCTTTCATACATTTCCAATACCTTAATCAAAGATATGCCTTGGAATTATATTAAACATATCTAATATATGTACAACGTATACTTTATATTCCATCTCTCCCAGGCTTAAAATAGATATCAGGACATATATTGTAAATTGCTCAGGGCTGGATCCTCCTCAGCCTCTTCATTCCAGTGGGAATTTTTCTATTAAATTCACAAAGCTTTGGATTCAGGTCCTTATTGCCTTTTTAGCTTTTGCCAGCCAGGAACGAGTTTCTCATTCAATGGTAAGCAAAAATGAGATGTGAGGTGCTCTTTAGGTGGGAAACCTGCCTCTTGATGGTCCAGAAGCCACTTGGTCCTATTCATGGGCTGACAAAAGGCCACAGTAGTTTTCAGATTTCATATTGAGCTTTCATCACAGTGCAAGAGCTGGTCCTTGCAGTTCCAGAGTTTACCAATGGGGAAACTTGTAATTGATGAGTTTGGTTTTTTTTTTAGCTGAGATGTCTGCATGTATGTTGCACAGAATACACAATATTCAGTTTTGTAATACAATTAGCTAAAGATAGAAGTTTTTGTACAATCCAGACATTTTTTAATGTCTTAATTAGTCTAAACTTATATTGGAAAATTAAGGAATTTAGCTGTACAAGGACTTCATTTCACTCCCATTGGTGTCAATGTGAATCTTCATTGCAGCACAAAAGGTCTATACATTTCTTGTCTTGTGAGGCCAAGCATTTCAAGGAGGCTGAGCCATGACTATGGTTCTCTGGAGCTACAATGAAATGGGGCTATAAGCTCTTAAAAAATTGAGACAGTCATTGAAATCAATATTCTATATGGCAGATAAAAATATTCAAGGGTTTTTAAAATGCAAACATGCTGTGGTTTGGCTTTTTTTTTTTTCCCCCATAAAATATGATATTGCATGATTGAAATGTATGTGGAAACAAATTGTTTTCAGCAGTCCCAGTCTCCATTTGAATAACAAAGAAGAAATACTAGTGTGCTTGATTTGAAGTAATTTTCTTTTCTGAATTTGCCAGAGAAGGGGAAGGAGTGGGACAGAAGCAATTCAACAATGCTATGTTCTTGTTACTATTTTCCTGATTGCATAGATATGAATTAAACTGAACCTAGAGAAACATTAGAATATTTTGATTCTTATGTTCTCTAAACCTAATGTTGCTATTTTATTATATGGAAGTTTAATGCTTCTTTCCTCTTGGTACCAAAAATACGACCGTACTTCGTCGACTGACATAATTGTAAATTCACTAAGATCGGATTTTGTGTTAGAAATTAATAGTGAAAGGGTCAAAACCTCAGTTAATACACAGCTCCCACAGATCTTTTTTAGGTCAGCTGGTTGTAGTTCTCTTTTGGTTTAGTTTCAGCTCAGAAGAATTTTTTGTTTGTTTATTTTGGTGATGTGTAGCAAGAAAACAAAATCTTTGGGCCCTATTCTGCCAATATTGTATATAAAGAACACCCAGAGGCTGTCTACAGTACTTCCCCAAGATGAAATGATAGATACAGAGATCAGCAGGACAAACTAGATGATCTAAAGAGTTTTTCTTTTTTTCTGTCTAACCTATATTACATAAATTTAAAGAAGAATGATGTTGACACATTTGTCCCTTTGGCCAAAGTTTTGAAAATGTTGGAGTGATTGCAAATAGCCTCTTTAATTCTAATTCAGATTTCAACTTGGTTTTTGCAGCAATTTTGCTGCAATGAAAAGGGAAATCATAGGCACTGAAAAGTGTAGATTTCACTGAATAACATAAAATACTTAATTTAAAGCTTCCCT
>NW_009218761.1:10729-55685 GCF_000690835.1 Fulmarus glacialis
TATAAGACATCAGAAAAATGTGTCCATTGCAATATAGTTGGTAATGATAAGACCAGGTTGTGAATATATTTCAGTTCTTGTTGACTAATAACATTCTGATATTTATGGTGGAAAAGGCTGTGAAAGGCTAATATCTAAAGCATTATAATATCCAAAATGGCAATAATGAGAATAATAAGTTTGCAAAAATGTGTACTCCCATGCTTACATTTATTGGGGGGTTCTGGTGTTGGCAAATTCTTTCTTAAAAGATTTTGTATACTTATTTAACTGCTAAGAGGAATTAAATAAGTGACAATCAGAGCAGGGATTCCTTGCTGGTTTATGTAGTCAGTTGTTACCTTTGAAAAAATGACTTGGTAACTCATGATATAATACTTTGGAAAAAATAACTTTTTTTCAATGTATGAGCCTGCAGTTTTTGCTTGGTAGATTAGTCCTGGACATTTCAAATACTCTCAAATAACACATTCTTCTCTTCCGGTGACTGTGTCAAGAACATGATTGCTACAACATACATCCATGAGTAGGTGGTCAGCACAGCAGGCAAATGCTAGGAGTATAAGACAAATGATAGGTATAAATTATTTGCAAGCTCAAGTTACAGCAATTTGACTTTTTATGAGCCTGTAACAATGCCCCCAGAGACAAAAGTGTGAATTTCTGTAGATCATTGCATTTTCATGGCCTTGGCATTAAGTAAAGGTTGCAGCTCTAGGTTTTGAATTTCCCTACTCATAAATAAGAGCCATTTTGTTTTTTATGTCTGATTTTTTGCATGAAATATGTATATTCTAATCCTTGCTGAGAAGTCTTCAAGGAATAATAGTGGAGGCTTTTTGGTATAAAATTTCATCTCACATGCTTGCAGAAACCATACATCTTTGGTGTTGAAGTTGCAGCACGTATATCAAGGGCTTGTGTATCAAAGCCATGCTCTTCTGTATTCTAATGTTTAACAATTTGCTGATCATGACTGACAGGTTTACAGAGCTAACATGTTCTGGAGCTGTGGGTGATTTATTCCAGAATAACTCAGGCAATTCAGAGAATTTAGCTGCCACAGTCTTCCTTCTCATCACAGAAAAGAAATGCTTATTAGGATTGATTGCATTCCCTTTAAGATTTTTCATTAGAGAAGGGACTTCACCCCACAGTGTCCTCAAGTAACAGTAACGTGGGCATCCAAATTCTCATTGAAGAAACACAGAGAAAGGTCTGTTAGTTAATCTTCATCGGCCTTTGCAGCTGTAGTTGTTGTTATTTGCGTTGGCCAAGCTTTTTTTCTTTTCCTTTGTTGAAATGACAGTTATTGCTAATGTTCCCATACAGAGAACAAAGCCTGTATACAGAGCTCATGAGACAAATAAATGCCTGGCATGATGAAAGTGGAAACAATTCTTACAAGACAAGCTATTTGACTTGGATGCCACTACCCTAATAAAGGTGAGATCACAGGACCTGAAGTGGACATAGGTCCTATTTGTTTTCAGTATTTTTCTTTACATTGGCACCGAACCTGGCCTCCCTTATCTCCACCATAGAATGCCGTGATGTATTTTTATAAGAGCAAAAATATCCAGAAGAGCTAACTGCAGACACTCAGTTGAAATCTTCTAATCTGGTCACATTTTTGTTTGGATTCTTTAGTGGAAATTAACTTCTTTCCTGTTATTTACATTACTGCTTGTCTAGAGGCCCTAGGAAATCTAAAACTCCAAAGTGCTAGATCCTGTACAGAATATAATAGCAGGCCAACAGCTGAAGATACGATGAAACAGGTGGGTAAAAAAACGAGGAGCAGATGTGGCACAGAAATGGGTGTCAATCCTACAACTAGAAGTTTGCAAGCACTGACTAATTTGATAGAATAAACCATTTGATAGAAAAAAACAATCTCCAGCTGGCAGATTTGGATATGGATAGTCATTATTCACGAACTTGTTTAGCCCTCTCAGAAACAAATGAATTTCTATAAAGTTGTCCCATGAGTGATTTGCCTGATCTTGAGCTCACATACCAGAACAGGTCGATATCTACAGCTTTATCATATGAAGTCATTATTCCATCTCTCAGTAGAGCCAGGTGTCAGAAGTTGCACACCAGAAGCCATGGAATTTCAGAGCAGTGGTTCCTCCTGGAAATCATACCTAAATGTAAGGGTATTACTGACACAGCCATTATGTGTGGGTTCTCTTACATATGCATCCTTCTCATTTATGCCACAAAGAAGCAGCAACATGGGTCTGTGACCTAGGAACTTCAAAAAGCATCTGCTTTTATTTAGAGGTTTCTAAAAAAGCTTCTCACACAGGTAAGTACTTTTTCTTAGCAGGGAGGGTGTCCTGGTTTTGTCTGGGATGGAGTTTATTTTCTTCCTATTAACCGGTATAGTGCTGTGTTTTGGATGTAGTATGAGAATAGTGTTGATAACACACTGATGTTTTAGTTGTTGCTAAGTAATGTTTACGCTAGTCAAGGACTTTTCAGCTTCCCGTGCCCTGCCAGGTGCGCGGGGGGCTGGGAGGGAGTGTGGCCGGGACGACTGGCCAAGCTGGCCAAGGGGCTATTCCATACCACATGACGTCATGCTCAGCGTATAAGGCTGGGGGAAGAAGAAGGAGGGGGGGACGGTCGGAGTGATGGCGTTTGTCTTCCCAAGTAACCGTTACGCGTGATGGAGCCCTGCTTTCCTGGGGATGGCTGAACACCTGCCTGCCGATGGGAATTGGTGAATGAATTCCTTGTTTTGCTTTGCTTGCGTGCGCAGTTTTTGCTTTCCCTATTAAACTGTCTTTATCTCAACCCACAAGTTTTCTCACTTTTACCCTTCTGATTCTCTCCCCCATCCCACCCGGGGGGAGCGAGCGAGCGGCTGCATGGTGCTCAGTGGCCGGTTGGGGTTAAACCATGACAGAGGGGAAACTAGTATCTTAGTGAATTCCTGGTTTCAGTTCTAGGCTAACCAAAGAAAAGTGTAATTTTCTTCTCTCATGTTCAAAGGTAGGTTTGCTTTGAAGAAATTAGAAGTAAATTTGAACCACTGTGGGGAACAGCTCCAAAGAGAATTGGGCAAATATCTACTCCCATTGGGAGTAAGTAGAGAGCTTAAGAAGGCTCTCAAAGTATTATTCACTGAAGAAGGCTGTGTCTGAAAGGCCAGGATGTTATTGAGTGGATGATTCTGGCCAAATATAGATGTCTACGATGTATGTTTATGCCTGGGTTAGTCACACTAGACTCTTTTTGCGGTAAGAGAAAAACAAGCATTTTTTCAGCCGTGAATCTCCTTTACTCACGTAAAAGTCTGGAAGAGGTCAGAAGAACCACATCATAAAAGCACCAATTTATCTCCATTAAGTATAAAGGCATCCTAGGTTAACTAGTTCAGATGTAGTAAATGACACTGTAGACATCTCAGTTTGATTGAGATGAATCGTGGTGAAAGAGATTAAATAAAAATTACCAGAAATCAGGCTTATGTAGACTAGAAAAGGAAGTGTAAAGAGCAAAGAAAAAACTCTTTAGTAATGTGTATGTAGATATCTATTTCTACATATATGAATTTATATTAGGACATATATAAGAGGACAGAGATTCAGATGGTGTAGGTTAGGCCGTTTGAATGTTTGTTTCAGCCAAAGAAGGAGGAACAGACTAATCGAATTTGGCAAAAGCAAAACTGAGAGGAAATAGGACAGCTGTCCTAAAGTACATCCAAACAGTAAAGACAAGAGAGGGAGAAGAGTTATTTACGCTGAAGGACAAAGTAGGAAACAGAACATTTGAGTATAAACAGTCCACAGAGAAATTAAAGTAAGGTTTCTAATTATTACAAGAATTAAACTGAAGACAACTATCTGGAATTGCAAGCCTATCTAGCTTAAAGTTTAAAATACCTGACAAATTTATTAGCAACTTTACATAATGTGGGTTTGCCTATTATAGTAAAGGTTTGAAGCTGATTCAGTCTTAAGCCTTGGTTTTTTAAAGTTTTGTTTTTATTTTAGGAGCTTTCTGGCTGAAGGATGTTGTAAGAAAATTATGGCCACAGTCAAATTCTCCACAAACTCCATTATTTTTATAGCGCTTCTGCTGTTTTGTTTTTGTTTTGTTAAGTTTTTGAGAGCAGGCTACCCAAGAAAAGGAAACGGTTTCTCCCTTGCCTCTTCCACTTATCCCTGTGCACTAATACAAAGGCCAACTATAATACAGACCTTAGGAGATTTATAACCTCTTTGACCACAGTGGTTGAAGAGCTTTTTGACAATGCATGGTTTCATCTCTAATTACCTCTGCTGCAACATACTTTCTCTCTTTTGAGGGAAACCTTAGGTTTTGTTGGTAAAAAGTAGAAATGTTTTGGTCAAATCTATTTATGTTAGAAAATCCCCTTTAAGTAGGATTTGGATTTGCAAAAGTATTATTTCTAGTTGAGTTTTTAAGACTGTGCACAGTAACTGAACACAGAATTCAGAATTAGAAGGCAGATATGAAAACATGTAAATGGGAATATAGCATATCTATTCTACCTTCAATATTTGTAGTTTGGTATCTCTTCTAACATTTGAGATTGCAGATAGGTCTTTGATTTTTCCACTGATTTATCCTTAGGAATATATAAGTCCTTTCCAAATTTTAAAACAGATCTCTGGCCAGTCCAGACAGGCCTTCAGGTAGGAAAAGATAAGATGTTTGAGCACGGTATCATCCTATTCTCACAGTTTATCACCAATTCCATTGCCAGGCACGTTCCAAAGCTTTCTCATGACTTGCAGGAGGATCACTTTGAAGAGAGTTCAGATCTCTTTTCTTTTATGTCCAAGCACTCATATTTCTTGATCCAAACAAAAGCTGTCTGGGTATCAATTAAAATATATTGACAAACATTTAAGTTTTTCTTTATAGCTTATTAGCAAGCATCTTGAATTTTCAAAAAAATTCAACCAACTTTGACTTACAGAATCTTTCCTAACCATCTGAAGCAGCAGGCAGCCTTGTTGAGAACACTTATGTAGATGATGTGCTAAGAACTGTGGTGCTCCACAACTCCTACTTGTCACAGTCTCAAGACCCTGCTGTCCCATGTTGGCACCCCAGGATAGCTGAACTGGAGGGACGCATTTTCCTCTTGCTTTTGCTTAGCAACTTCTGGCTGGTTGGCAGTCTTACAAATGTCAGTGAAGAACTGCCAAAGTAGCTTTGCCCACTGTAAAAAAGTAGCATGGGCTCAGCCCTCCATTCTGGTCCCCTCTCAGCCCTTTCCAACATCCTTGTCTTCCTTCTGATAGGGCTTCCTCGTAGGGAGAGGAGCATAGCTATTCAATGCCATGTTTCTGGGGACATCAGGAGTTAAAAATACCCCTGTTCTTGTGAAATGACTTCGTCCCCCTGGATGCAGGTGCAACGTCATCGCTGCACCAGAATTCACAGTGAGTTTGTTGAGGATCAGCCAATCATCCTGGGTTTTCAATCAGCACCATGAATTTTTAAAGCTGTTAAGGGTGTTAGGACTAACAAATCTGCCAGCTCTTCCTCAGGCACCTCCATCTGAGTCTTTGGTCCTGATCCAGCAAACTGTATAAGCATTCAGTTGTATGTGAGTAGAAGAGCAGCATGGCTGGAACTACACAGAGGTCCAACATTGAGCAGAAGTATAAATTCTTTCCTGAACTGGAAGTTTCTGATGAAGCAACTCCTTAGTTCATTCACATTATCATCACAGTTTGATTTAAGGGGATAGAGCAGCTGTACTGTGTATGTCCGTGGTGCACAGACTCAGGGCTCAGAGCACAGAGATCATGTAGCACAGCTGGAGGGAAGCAATGATTCTTCCTCCTTTTTTTCCCAGATAGTTGGAAAAAGAACATGTTAAAAAGGGAGGAGATAATGTTCTTTTTGACACAGTGTATTTAAAATAGCCAGGTTTAAGCTGTTAGTGGGTAATAACGATAAACATCTGCAAGTTCATGTAGCAAGTACACTTGTAACTTCTTAAATTAATTCAAGAGAAAATAATTCTTTTCCTTTAATTTGCTGCTGTAGTGGTACAGCCTTTGCAGGCACATCATTCCTCTGCTATCTACCTTTTAGTTGTGTTTAACATTCTGCACATTTTCATTCTTGCTGTTATTAGCTGAGGCATAAAAGGTTAATACCTCTAATTGTACCTCACACGTATATATATACATATATTTATATCTATATATGCCATGTCTCAGCTTTGCTGCTGGTGCCAAGGAAAATGTTGGATTCTATTCAGTTTTCTTCATATTCATTTTCCTGCCCACTTAACAAAATTACATTCAATGAGCTGTGGGAGAAATTCACATCAACGGGCCATGTAATGCAATTTCTGGTATATATGCAGGAAGAAAAAAATCCTACATTTTCTTTCATTTCTGTCAAAATCAATCAAATTGTACTGAACTGAACATAATCTCTTAAAAAAAAAAAAATCACCCAGGCATTTCCAGTGAAATAAGCCTCTCTTACATGGTAACATGCACATATTTAAGAGGTCTCTGTTTTATTTTTTTTTAATCATGCCTAATTAGTTTTTTTTTAATCACCCACACAACTAAGGCTCTTGCCTGCATAATTTATGACATAGAGGGGCCGGTGTCAGAAATCAAATGTTGTAAATTAAAAATAACAAGTTTGAGACTAGTGATTCAATTAAAACCCTAGAAAACATTGGATTATGCATAATTGAGAGCTTGTATGCAGAGATGCATGTCATGCTTGTCAGCTTGGATGGGAGGATTGGATTGGAGCTGTCAAGAGCATTTAAATCAACTCAGTAAAAAAATTAGAAAACAAAGATGATATTTATTATTAACTTCCAGTGTTCAAAAATAAACTGAGAGGTATTTATATTGAATGCTTAGATGACAAGGCTTTATTTATAGCAGAAGTTATAAAACTCAGTAATAACCCTAGCTGGCACAGATGTAAAGATACTACTGTGCAGCTGAGCTGCAGCCTACAATGTGAGGATTCAGCAGTTGGCCTTGAATCAGGTTCAGCTAATAGAAAGCTGTGTTGGAAGAGAAGAAATCCAGATTCTTGAAGGGAGCCGTGAATGACCAAATGCTTATTTTTCTTCTGCTTTTCTTCCCCTTCTTTTCTTCCTCCCAGAGACTGATGATGCTCCATGAAATACTTAGCGACCTCGGAGAATATGCGAGGCCATCCTAGGGAAAGGCTGACTTGTCCTGGTGACCCAGCTCTGCAGGACTACCTTTTACTAGCCGGTAACGCTACTTGGTAGGAATAGCTGAGGTCTGAAGATTAACAACATCTTCCCACTTCAGCCACACATCCCAGAGTCAGTTCCAAACTTTATTTGAAATTGTTGAATCAATGATAAATTGGGCTGTTGAGAGTGAATATAAAAGCTAGCCAGGACACTTCCCACATTTGAAATTAAAGAACATTTTCATTTCTAGCTTGAGAAGAAAGACTCCAACAAAACAAAATTGTGACTCTCGGGACTAGAATATATCTGTCTCTAAAACACCTACGGACTCACCAGGACTCATCCTAGCCCTCAGAAATACACCAAGGAAGTAAATGCTCAGGAAGATAATTTAGTTCCTAGCCTATATATCAGTCACATAGAATGAGCTTTTATTTTTAAAAACAGCCTAGTCCCTAATGATATGGCCCTTTGGATGACATGAGATCTTATTGCAATGTACCTAGAAATGCTGAATGTTTCTAACTCTTTTCCTTTAAACAGACTTTTTTCCCCTGGTTCTCTTTTAGCAAGTCCCAAGACACGAGATTCCATCTTCTTTTTCCTGAAGCTTCTGTAAAGCTACGCTTGCCGGTGTACCCTGTTCCCTATCAGGGTATCTCATACCAAAAAAAACAGGAGTGCAAAGAGATTGCCATCTGCTTTAGAAAGCTTTAAAGCATACGGCGCAGTGAGGTGATACCTGAGAGCGGCGATGCCAGCCTTTTTAATATTTTATAATGCTTAAACCTAAATATAATGCTAAGGAAAAATTCTTGCCTCGGGAAAGGCAAAAAAGACCTTCAGAGAGTGGAGAAAACTATATGAAGAGTTAAATTCTTCTCCTTTGGTACACCGCTAACCGCTGACGTCAACGGGATTTGTGGATGCACATCTGAGAGTGGAATTTGGCCATAAGTGAGGTGGAAAAATGATTGATGACTGCCTAACGGCGGAGGAGTTGGATCAGCGCAATCATGCAGCGGAGCTAGAAGTTGCTCAGTTTGCCCTCAGCAGATTTCTATCAATTTCCCTTGCGAGCTCAGGGGCAGGTGGAGAATCTCCAGAAACACAGGCAGCTCTTGGTACCCGGCCACCTCGGCTGGACATTAGCCCCACACAGTGCCATTGAGGATGGGTTTTTGGGGGCCTGGCAGAGGAAGGAACGCACCACAGAGGCAAGCCTGGGCCACCCTTCGCAGAGCATATGCAGGGGATGCACCCCAGCCCTAAATTTAGAAAGCAAGGCAGAGATGTATTTAGGCAACTTCCAAGGATTCTAGAGGGAAATACGTAGTTAAAACTCCTTAGTGAATCTAGAGGTAAGATTTTCGTGGTTCATTTTTTTAAACCTCAATTGGCAATTCCAAATCTTTGCTATACTAAATTCCTTTTATAACCTACGATCGCTTGGTAGCATTTACATATACTATCTTTGTATCTCTTTCATCATCTTTCTTTGAAGTTTTATTAGTTACAAGGTTTAGCCTAGAAAAGCCTGTGCATTCCTCTTTACTTAAAAAAATTAAAATGTGAAAGATTTTAATTTAAGCCATTCTGAGAATTCTCCAAATTATAACAAGTCTATAAATATGAGCAGGAGAGTTATGTAAGCAGAAGAGATGAAGCAGTGGTGTATGATTTTTTTCTGTATTGGAAACTGGAGTTTTATTCCTGAAAGTTCAAAATATTAAAATAATTTTCCATTTTTATAGGAAAAATCAGCTAAATGAGAAAGTTGTGAAAGTAATAAGAGATCTGTAAGTGCCTTCAACACTAGCCTAGCTTTGCTCTTATTAACCTCTCTAACAGTTTTCTTATAAGCTTCAATGGGAATAGAGTTCAGCCAGAGTCCCTCCATTTATTAACTGGTGTCTGGGAAAAGGACCAAACTTTTGCTGTTTTTTGGAGGAACTGCTGGTGTCAGTAAGTTAATGTGTAATGCTGAAAAAAGTTAAATTCCATTTCTGCTAGAGCACAACCAGCTATCAGAGTTCCCCACTAAAAGATAAGCAAGCCCTTTTCTTCTACACCAAAAAGAAAACGTAAGTATTTCATTTGAACTGACTTTCTAGACTTAAAGGAGTGGAAATTAGAGACCATTTTTGCAGGCGAAAACATTAATCATTAATACTGTTCATGGTCATGGGACTCCTTTTTACTGTATTCTACACTTCCATTTGCCACAGAAACTACGAGCTTTTGTGTTTCCCTCATGGACTAAATCAAACGGAGCGGTACTTTAAACACTATTCTGGCAATTTAGGTCTGAGTAGATGCACCCCACAAAAATACCTGGCAAAAAAGTTTGAGCACAGATTTCTAGAATGAGAAGATAGTAAGCAGACTAACATGGTGAAGGCTGGATGTGGATGAGGAAGGTCTATGAAGATGGGAATGAAATTCTGGGTCTTTGAAGTAGATGGCAGTTTATACACTTTATTCTCTGAGATTAAGGCTTCACCCTTTGCCCTTGACGTCTCTGCTCTACTTTCTACCATCTCCACTGCTTCTGCAGATCATCTGCAGATCTGTGCAAAGGAAATAAAAGTCAAACCCACATGACTTCTGCCTGTGTTAGAGACTCATTAAAGTTTTTCAGATTGTCCCTGGCTTTGTTTTTACTTTTGGTAGAAGCTGTACGGGGTTTCAAGGGATGAGAAGAGTGAGAGAAGACAGGGCTTTCATTTGGTCAAATGGCAAATAAAATGTAGGTATAGTTGTATGGACCACTGCCTAACACTGCGTGACTCATCTCTTTAATGGGATCCCCAGGTCTGAGTTAGATGCCCTAACTCTATATGCAGTGTGAGATGAGATAGGACTCGGAAAGGTTTTCCATGAAATCTAGTGTGCTGCATAGGCAGCCCCATAAGATAACAACTTAGAGAAACTGTGTGTAAGCCCTTGCCTCAGCTTTCAACTATCTCGTTGAATTAGAGATCTACACCAGCTCTGAAACACGAACTCCTCTGGAATAAGACATGATGAAGCCACTGTGACTCACTGAGAGCAAGAGGGGATGAATGTGCACGCACTCTTGGGAGATGTGTGTTTGAATTTTCCTTGGATGCAGAGGCTCTTTCACAGTCTGGCCAAGCACTTTTGACCGTAGCTGAAGCTGCTAAATACAGCAGAGAGAGTGGGTGGGCTCCCTCCTCTTGTAGTTGCATTTCTCAGTAAAGCTGAAACCATACTGAAACCATTGTGTGGAGGTGCATCTTTCCAGCATGTAAGCAGTGCCTTTGGACTTGACCTCACACACCTGTGCATCCCACTGTGGCTCCAAACCAGAAATATTCTTGGGTTCCTGTTTTGTCTCCTACCAGAGCAATGATTTTATGGTGTAAATCTGAGGGCACATGTTGCATGTTTTAGACAGTGTCAGGAGGACATGGGGATGTTTAAGGGTGCAAATCCCGTGGAGACTGTGATGAGGGAGATAATACTTTGTCTTGTGTGGGCTGCAACAAGACAGGCCTGGTGTGGTGCTGCCTATGCTGCTGTTTGAGAGCATGCGGGCTGGCTCCAAAACCGTATGCAGGCGTTGCCTGGTAGAAAAGTACTAGGAGTGGTCCAGAGCAGAGCCAGGGAGCATGCTAACAATAAAGCAGTGTGGACTATGCACAGTCATCCCTTCGACCTCTTAGCTAGCAGTGCAGCTATATCCTCAAAAAATTTAACTGGTGAACAGCAAGTTTCTGGATGCCGGTTATGCATAAGCATGAGCCAAGACTAAGACCAAAACTGAGGTGTATTAGGGCACTTGCAGAGATCGAGGTCATGCGTTTCCTGCAGAAACTTTCAGGAAAAGAGTGTTGCTTGGGTGTGATCAATGCCTGCCAGGTCAGGTGGCAGCTTAGTGGAGCTTTTCAGGGTTATAGTTTAGCATACAGACAAATACATTTTTTCCTAATTTCTGCTAGAGACACCTACCATTCTTTCTGGTTGTAGTCTTACATATCTAAAGAACATTATTAGCAGAAATTTAGGTGCCATGGGAAGACAACTATCTTCCCCTGGGGTGAAGCAGCAGCTCAGCTGGGGTTTTGAAGATCTACATTTTGGACTTAGATGTTTACAATGGCTGTTAGACTCCTAATTCTTTTTGTGGATCTAGGCCATAGCATGTAGGCAAAGCTTGGTAGAGTCAGCTGAAATTTTTCTTAGAAGTTTTGAGTTTCTTTGAAGCTGAAACTCACAATGGAACTAATTATAACTTAACTGTAGTTGTCTGCCTAATGCCTTATAATATTCTTGTTCGAGACATTCTGTACAATTATTTTTATACTATTTAAAATGTGGTATCATGTTCTATATATATAAATTAAGAATGTTTGTGATGAATATGAATTCTAATGTTGAATGGTAGGTGTAGAATTTTATCATGAAACCAGAAATTATTTTTTTTCTGTTGAAAAGCTTAAATTTCTGCTGACCATTAAAGAAAAAAAAAATATGAAGAACCAAAACCAACAACAGTGTTTCAATTAGTTCATGTTGGTCATACTGAATTAGTGAAACACATTACTTAATGAGTGTAAATAGTGGTGCAAAGTTCTGTGTAGGAACTATACATCTCAGTAACTTAACTTCTTAGTAATATGCTAAACCCAAAGATTTCTGATCAAAGCATTCAAAACCTGTGATTTTTGACTGAACCGTTCATAGATTTTAAGATCAGTAGGAACGGATACAATCATGCAGTCTGACCTTATGTACTCAAATGCTCATCTGGCAAACAGAGAGAGAAATTCCCATTTTGTGGCTGTACTCGCTATGAAAAGTGTGCATCCAAGAGATTGTAAGAGAACTACTTCATTAGAGGAACCAACTTAAATGTTAGCAGACTGCTTAATGATTAGCCTGAAATCACTGTGTTGCATTAACCGGGAAACTTTTCTTCCTAACAAGCTACAATACAAGGCTAATGTGATATAGGTAACAAAATATTAACCTTTATACTAATCCATTTTTTTAAAAGACAATGAAGAATGAATCTACTTGTATAATGTTGAGGAATTAATTGGGGCTGCCCCATTTCGTAAGACTTGATTAAAAAGAAAAGGGAATGGCGTGATGAGAAGCAAAGAAATTAGAAAAGAGGAGACCTCAGTAATAAGAAAATGAAACAAGGCCTTGAAAATACAGGTTCCAAAATCCCAAATCATCCAAAAAAAAGTCGTAAATGAAATCCCCAAAATACAGGATCAAAACAACATCAAAGCAAGCAAGTATACGCTGCCAACAATTAGAACAGTATTAATTAGCAACAATGTTCTTTAATCTATAAATAATAAAGTGATCAAACGGTCCCACAGAGAGGTGTATAACAATACATAGAATTTTACAGTCGTAGGTCAAAAAGTCTATTTAAAATCCCTGTGGCTAATTCATATGTTCAGATTTAAAGCCCTGTTTATCATTTAGTTGAGAGATCACTCCGAGGTGGAAGAGATGTCAAAATCAGACCCAGCACCTCAGACAAACTACATAGCATGATGAAGAAACTGCATTCAACATTTACTTCTTTGTAATGAAGGAAAAAGGTGCAGTAAGTAAAAAACCACACTAAGAAAGAACCTATGTTTTAGAAGAAACTTAAAACAGGCTCTAAGACAAGGAGTCTACACAGCGTATCAGGAGTGCGCTGCGCCATCAAACTGAGAGTTATGACAGGTGACCGTGGAGCTATAACGATACATAACGTAGGTATATATACATCTATATATCACACTACGTAATAGGTCAGAATACTTAGAAATATTCTTGATCGAGTTGTGTTAAAAGATTTACATAATTAAACCACATGATGTTCTGATGAGCTAAGTTAATACTGCTATCTCCACTTAACTATTAAGTCAACTGAAATAGACAGGTTAAATGAATAATGGAAAGTTAATTTTTGTCTCATTGTTCCATCTGGGAGACTGTTTTAGAATCTGATTACTCAAGTAGTTAGGAGCCTTCTTAACACTCACCCAAATTTATTACAAGTTTATTTCTAAAATTTGAGGTTTTGTCATTTTATAATACACTAAAATCACAGATCGTTCTCCATCCACTATTTGATTATGTCCGTACAGGGACAGAACTCTGTAGTTTTCTTTACTGAATCATGCATTGATTTTTTTCCTGGACACTTCTTCAGTTTATCAATAATTCTGTGACCTCCAATGTGTTGCATTCCTATCCAGTTGGCTTAATCTGAAGACTCAATGAATACATTTTCTATTATTTTATTGAAGTCATTAATAAAAATATTGACCAGTACCAGACTCCAGACAGATCCCTTCAGAACGTCCATCCTGACAGTAGGCAGTTTATAATTACTCTTGCAGTAAAGTTTCCCATCTAATAACTATTTCACTACTGATATTCCCTAGCTTGTTCACAAAATCACCTGTAAACAACAGAGTCAAAGTACCTCTGAAGACAAGATAGAACAAGTCTACTTTTCCCATAAGGTCAAAACTGTTGATTTGTCATAAAAAGAAAAATTTGACATTAGTTTTTCTTGATCAGGATTGGTTATTATTATATTATTGTTTTCTTATTATCAGCTTAAAAACTGCTTGCTCTGTTATTTTTCTGGGAAACTGTAATTCCTGGACTCCTCTTTTCTTCCTTAAAAAAATAACATTATATGTAGGCATTATACTTGTCATTTTCTGATCTTCAAGAAACTCCTGTGAGTTCTCAAAGAAGTGATCCTGGGCCTGCTCCACTCACTTCTCTGAGCATCCTCTGTGGAATCTCACAAGGTTCAGACAACTTGAGAGCAGCTAGCTACCACAGTGTATTCTGACTGTTCTTTGCAGTATGGATTCTTAAATGTGTTAGGGATGCTGGCTTTATTAACAATTTGGTCTTACCTGGCTATTTTGGTCAAGGCAAAAAAGCTTTGAACAATCGTTTTAGTGTAAAAAACCCTGAGATCTTTCCTTTCCTACTAAAAAGTCAACACTTTCCTTAGTCTTCCTCTAACTACTCTTACAGTCATGATTTTCTTTATGTGCTTTGCTACTGATATTTCATTTCTATCTTGGTCTAGCTGCTTATCTTCCTTTTTTTTGGTATTGTTTTACATTCTTGTTTGTTGGACCTCCTTCCAATTTCCATATGCTTTCTTCTTGTTTCCATAGCTCTTGAAGATCATCTACTGTAGCTTACTATCTTTCTCAGCTTTCCCCATCACAAATGTAGTTTGGTCTTCTGCCTTTTACATAGTTTTATTCAAATATCTACCAACTCTCCTAAATGATTTCTTCTGGTTTCCCAGTCTGTCCGTTTTTTGAGTTTAATCAAGAAGTTTGCGTTCTTGTAATTTAAAACACCATATTATCATTAGTTTCCTTCCTATGCATAGATTTATATCACTTGGCCAATTCAGGGTCTTTCCTGGCAATATTATTAGTATCCACATGAATAAGCAGCATATATTAGTACCAAGAGGGCTAGCTGCATTGTTTCCACAATGTCAGATTGGGAGCACTGTAGGGTCCCAGTAGCTAGCCAGAAGGTCTCTTCAGCCTCTGCTGGAAAGAGAGACCAACCCGTTGTTTTCTTTCTGGAGTAATCTTGAATCTCAGGTCCTTTGCAGCATGGGGCTTCTCCTTCGCCACTCCTGGAGGGTAGGTCTGCACTTGTGGCTGACCAGTGGCTTTGCTGCTGACCGTGTGGTGTGGGGCAGTGGCAGCACTGTTACAGCAGGCGAGTGGAAGCATTCCATGACTAACCAGCACCTTTGGGCCAGGCATGCAAAGCTACTCAATGTCTTCATTTCTCTCCATGAGCTGCCCATGGGGCAATTTGTTCATTTGGGCAGCTCCAGACCTGCCCCACAGTAGTGCTCTCAGGTAGCTCCTTTCTTTCTCTGCCCCGTATTCCCATTTCAATGTCTGAAGCAGGACATTGCTCCTACTCTCCCACCGAACACTAGTGGGTCCTTCACTCACTGCACTGTAGACAAAGCCCAGGATCCTTTACTCCTTCCTCTCTCCCCCTGAAACTCTGAAACGTTGCTACCTAATTACTGCTTCTCCGCATTCCCTGCCTCTTGTGATACTGCTTTGTTACTATTTCTCTTCTGGAGTACAAGACACAGGAGTAATGGTCCAATGGGGCAGGTTTGGTCTGAGTTGCGTGCCACAATCCTTGTTGTGACTGAGGAATTATGTCACACCTCCTCTCTGGTTCTTGGTGTCTTGGTGTCCTTTGTGCATAAACAACACCATGGAGAGACTGGGGGAATGGAGTCAAGTTGCAGCCATAGCAGACACCCAGGCATAGCAGTCAGGAGGTGCTTCTGAGTCCCACAGCACAGAAACATAAATAGAAATGTTATATACATGATGAGCTATAAACATAAAAAGGCTTCATTTGGGATCTTGGAAACTACTGGCCATTGAATCTGACTTCCCTTCCGGGCAAGTTGATTGGGTCTGTAATGACGAACAAGATCCCTGAGGAAATGGATTAGCCCAGTGCCCTGGACACTGTCTGCTGGGTGGATTCAGCATGGCTTCTGTAAAGGGAAATCCTTCCTGGCCAACCTGAGGCACTTCTGGGAGGGAGTCAGTGAGCACACAGACTAAAAGGAGCCAGGACAGGCAACATATTTAGTCTTCAAAAAGACTTCAGTAAGGTTCCACATCAAGATTGTTAAAGTAACCGAGTTTCCTCAGAACTGTAAGAAAAGTCCTTTTATGGACTTAAATCTCATCAAACGCCTGGTCATTTTTCAGGGTTTAGAAATGTCACTCGTAGGCTCCCATAAGGATCAGTGCTAGCACCAGTTTTATTCATCAGGGGCCAAGGAGACTTCAAAAAGGTGAATGAGTGGTTAAAAATGGCAGAAGAACTCCAGTATAAAAGGTATATTTTAGTGGTGAACCTGGGGAACAATAATTTAATCTGTGCCTACATGAAGCTGAACTCAGAGCTGGCAGTCACAGCTCAGGAAAGAGACCTTGGAGTTATTACTGTCTGGTTTCCAAAGTTGTCATCTCTATGTGCAGTGGCAGACGAAAAGGCAGCAGCATTGGACATTATCTGACAAGAGCTCTGAAAACAAAGCAGATGGCAACATTTTGCCACTGTATTAATCTGGGATGTGCCACGCTGCGAGTGCTGTGTGTGCAGTCCTGGCTCTGTGTCTCAGGAAGAACTTAGTGGAGTTGGAGGTGATACAGGAGAGAAGCAGTGAAGAGGATCCAGGGGATGGAGCAGCTGCCTTCCAAAGGGAGACTACAAACGTTGGGATCCTTTTTTATTGGAGAGGATACATACTGAAGGGGAGAAAGAGTAAGTGTGACAGAATCAGGAGGGTGCTGGGTAAGCTGAATACAGAGCTGTTATTGACCACATCCTGCAATACTATAACTGGGGAGCACTTGGTGAAGCAAGAGGGAGACTGGTTTAAAAGCAATCACTCCTTTACCAAGCACATAGCGAACTCCCGCACCTTTCTCCCATGGAGGGTGTGAAGGCAAGCAGTACCAGCAGACTGAGAAAGAGAAGAGACAAATTTATGATCAGCAAGTCTACAAACAGATACCAAAAGAACTAGAGAGGAAGATAACCTCTAATAACCCTAATCCAATGACCCTATCCCAAGAAGCTGGGATAGTGCAAGGGAAACGGTCTGCCACGATGGGCCAGGCTCATGTGTTACATCTCTGACTGTTGTTTCTGCAGACAGAGGGCCAGGCTGGATGGACCACCCGTCCTGCCCAGTCGGGCATCTATTCTCTTCTTATATTCATTTTAGGCGGATGGGGGAGATCAAGAACTGAGTATCTTGACACCTCTGAACCTGGGTTGTCTCCAGCTGTCTTTGTGTATGAACTAGCAAAATTGCTTATACCACAGTGCTCCTGGGGTTTTGCATTACAGAATGGTGTGGAGGCAAAGGGGAAACAAAATGACAGAAAAAACCTCACTGCAGTCTTATTAGCATACCTGGGTCTCTCTCCTTCCCTCTTATTTGAAACTGATTAGCCCTTGGCAGAAATCCTTGCTATTAGTCTCTAAGTACGTGACCTTATACCACTTATTTTATACACTTCACTACAAATATAAAGTACTTTGACAGAAAACATGTATTCCATATACAATACGAAGTATGTATACACACATACACGTACTTGGTATGTTATATGCATTTATATATAAATATCAAGTAAAGTTACTGTGATTCCTGGGTCAGGATGAACTTTTACGCAGGATTGACCTCTATCTTGAAGATGGAGTACAAGTTTTCTGGTAAACTAATAAATTGTTTTTGAGAACTTTGAATTTTCATTTACATACCTTGTGTACATTTCTCTTCTCGCGTCATTTCCATAATTTTTAAGATTTTCAGAATCTTCATCATGTTTGTCAGATTTAAGAAGCTAACCTTTATCAGAGACCTGGGTGACCACCACCTTTCAGCTTGGTGATTAATTCGCCTTTAACCATAGTGAAGTTTAACGTGCAATGACTTCATGCTGATGCAATGTTTGTGACAGATCATTATCATCAATATATTTTGGAAACTTTAACAATTGTTTTACTACTGGCTACATGTATCCTTCAGCATCCGCCTCCAAAACTCAAAAGCCCTTTAACAACCCGGTTTTTCTTTCCACATATTGCTATGTAATTAATTCTGTATTCTCTTTAGATTGGTCATCAGGAAGCCTGACCCATACAGCCTTCTACTCCTGAGCTTTCTTAGGCCAGTGGTCCCATACGCATCGGAGTAACTCAAAAGAAAAGGGAAGTTGTTTTTAATATAGAGCTCTCCCCCCATGTCCCCATTAGTTGCAGTGCATTTCTCCTCAGCAAAGAGAACTTCAGACTCCTCTGGCTTGCGAACAAATGCTGCCATATAGTAACTGAAAACTTTCTTCTCTTTACATTTCTTTGGTATCTTTCTTTTTGTGTGATGTGCAGCATTCGAATATATGTCCCTTTTTAGCCTCTTTAAATTTTTTTTTAGTTGAGCATCCTTTTAGCTGATTTGAGCCTAGAATTCTCTTAGCTGTCTTCAGCCAGAAAAAAACATCTGTCTTCCTATCCAGTTCATAAAAGCTCCTTCACCACTGCAGTAGAGTGCAACAAGTGAATCTCCTCGTAGGCACAGATTTAATTTGATCTGCTGTTAGGCAGTTTTGAGGCTTGCGGTTCCATGTTCTCCATTTTCTCCATGGTAAACTGTATGCAAGTTCTAAATCTTGCTACTTAGCACTGCTTACTCATGTACTCAAAACCATCTCAACTGCTGCATCTCAACAGTAATTTCAAAATCAGGCAGACACACAAGAAGAAACAATTTAGCTACAAATGTTTTAAGTTTGCCAATAACATGCAGTGAAAAGAGTGACGAGCAACATTTAGCTGTGGCCGTTTCTACTTATATTGCCTACAACTCATCCCTGAAGGTGATGATGACTCTCTCTTGGTGTGTTCTAGGCTTTTCTAGGCTAACAGCACTTTGTGGAGGTACTTACGCCTTTTCCTCTAGAAAAGCGTGATTTACAGACAAATTCATCTGGGCTATATGATACATGTGCTTGCTTACCATTACCATTTTTCTGTAGAATTGTAGGTGGTTCACTGTTTGCAAAGAACATAATCATAAGTGCTGATAGCTCTACATCCACAGGGTCTGTTAGCTTTCCATGAAACAGCAGGAGTTCTCTGGCGCTATTTGGTCTACAGATTTTAGCTTATGCAACTGATACTTTTGCATTACTGATTTTTCCACCTGGGGACTAACTAATGATTATTTGGATCATTTCCTACTCTTCTTGTCTCACTGTCTGCCCCTTCCCTGAACTGTATAACTCTGTATAGCAAATATAATATGATTCATGGTACATAAATGAGCTAAAAAGAAGAATTGTCTGTTCTCCTTAAGCAAGCAAAAAGTAGGTTGTGTATTGTACAGATAACATCAGAAAGCTGCTCAACACAAAAGCATGTATGTTTCTAGTGACATAGGTAATTTCATTTAATGAAAAAGGACATTTTCATGTCATCTTCATTTCAGGAAAATTTCCCTGGGCAATATCTTACTCACATTGTGAGTGTCTCATAGTTCATTCCAATTTCAGAAAGCTCACTGGTGCATTCCTTAATATTGATATGTAAGTAATTGGGGATTCTTTAAAATTTTAATATTATGCACAGTTTAAAGATCTCTGCGCTGTTGAAACCTTGGACTTTCCCTTTCAGATTCCTACTCAGAAACTTGGATTTTGGATGGTTATATGAACATTATAGAATGTCCACATTGGAAGATGATTCCCTTCATACTTTTGTAAGAAACCGGGGCCAATGTTTTAAAGTTATATATCAAATTGTACAAGGGTGAAGTGGGTTTATAATTTATTTTGCCACAGCTGGAAGTAAATCTTGACAAGACCACAAAAAAATGCAGATGAAAATAAAAAAGCTTTCTGCCTGTTTTTACCCTCTGTGGTGAAATTCATAATCAGATCAAGACAGTATTCGCTGTTCATCCTCTGACTTATATTGACTAGGCACTATTCCCTTTCTTTCGAAAGGCTTTATGTTACGATCCTTAGTTCAGTTCTGGTAACCAAAAAGGTGCAGTCTTCCAGGCTGAGGAGAGTTCAATTAGGTTCATGCCTTTTTGTAGTTGCTCTTGATGGTTATTTAGCAAATATATATACAGACAGGCTACAGAATATTTACAGAAGGAGAGAGAAACTGGTAATTGCAAGTATTTGCTTAAGTAAGCTGATTCTCATCTAGCCAGGACACAGGAATGTATATAATGTAACCCCAATGTCACACCTCAAAATATTGAGAATTAGCTGTAGATGAACAGGGCATAATCTACATGCTGATCAAGAACTTGCAGAATAATTAATGCTTTTTAAAATAATGAATATATTTAACAAAATCAGTTTGTTCAGAAACAATCAGTGAACAGATAGGTATATTCAGCAAATATGATTTTTGTTATGAATTTTTAATGTATGACTAGTAATTAACTCCCAAACATGGAATTCTAACATAAGCCTTTTGCAAGGAGCCTCTTCCTCCCAAATATCGGAAATGTCCGTCAGCAGAGCCATCACTGCGTGGTCAGGAACAGAGTTAGCATAGGAAAGTCATCATTTACTTGTACATGGAGTTTTGTGAAATATTTTACACAAAGCACTTTTTACTCAGGCTACTTTCCTTTCACCCACTGTGAAATCAAGAATAACAGAGGAAGTTGGACAAGTTGATGATCAAAGTTTAAATGTTGCTCGAAGCATCTCATAGACCTCAATTTGAATTCTGCCCAGTGTGATCTGTGACATTCCTATTGTCTTAGGAAGCTTTGAAAAAAAAAGAGAAAAAGAAAGCTCACTGGGAGGAAAAAAAAAAAAGCAAGCCTGAATTAAAATGTAAATTTTAAAAAAGAGGGAACTAATCATTCTCTCCTGCTCTGCTGCTGATGGCAAGAGGGTTGTGTAAAGATAAGTACCCACTTAATTGTACTCCTGAATCTGGGGTGTTCATGCAGTCTCTGTTACTGCAGTACCTAAAGATGTCACCATCCTTCTTGTAGGTATACACACAATTCCCCTTTGAGGTGGCAAATTTTTATTCTCTATATTTTAAATATGAAGAACAAATAGTGAGTGAGGGAGAATTGTCTATGCCCACTAAGGTCTGAATTTATTTCACCTATTTTAGGTACTTAACTGAGGCACTTACGCTTAGTAATGCAACTGCCCTTTTGTAGAAATGTAGAGTCTCAGGTAGCCTCTCCCCTGATGCCCCCAGGTACTTCAGTGCAGTGCCTATGGCTAGGCAAAGTCACCCAGACAAATGATGGTGGAGCAAGGACCTTCTGAGTGCTTCTCCAGCTCTCTCATTTCTAGAGCCTCCTTCCTCACTTGTCAAGTCTTTGTTTATTATTGCCACAAAAAAGGAGACTATGTGGTGATGATAATCGACTATGTGAGTTCATGCCGACTGATATTCACTTTGACTGTGGGGTTACGACTGAAATCACCATAACACTTCCAGTTATTGCTGGCAGCTGTGACTGAATGGCTGTCAACCAAAGGGACAGGAAATAAATTTTTTACTCTACAGCTACTGTGCCGCACTTGTGGGCGATGTGGTGCTGCATTGCTGCCGCTGTGTCACACAGCCTCTGTGGGCAGCGGGAGGGCAGCGAGCGCTCCCACTGCCAGGCATCTCAACGCACATTTTTCTGGAGTGCTCGGTTAGCTCAAACATTCCTGCAGGCACACGGCTTACAAAGGAGCTGTTTTGCCTACTTGCAACCCTTTGAGTTTTGCTAATCTGTAAGACTTCATGTCTGGGGAACAAACCCTTCTCCCTGGGCTCAAATGAATAGTTCTGCTAACTTCAAGAAGAGTATCGGCTGCCATAAAGCAAGCAGAATTTGGCCCTTTCTCCTGCCAGTGATAAAATATTACAAAAATTACTTAAATTTGCAGAGTTATACTGATAACACATAGCTGCAATCAACCTTGAAATATTTTGATGTTAGCCTTCGGAGCACAATATAAATATGTGTTGTTTTCCTTAAAAAAATGAAGCTCAAGCTCTCACGTTGTAAATATTGAATTATCATTAATATATTAGCACAGAGAACTTAAGCCCTAAGACCTTCAGTGTCTTTGCTGAAGTCAGCAGCTTCAACCAGAGCATATCATTGGTGTCTCTTGTGTAAATCCTTTGAAGTTATTACTGCTCTGAAATGAGGAGAGAAACCAGGATTTTGAAAGGGAAAAAACGTATGTATTCAACTGGCAGATGAGTTCTGTTCTGGGAGGAGGTGGGAGCAGGGTGAGAGCCTACATGGTGGACAGCACAAGACCACAGAGTGCTGTCGAGGGCTGATCACCACCTGTATTTATGCTTGCGGCTCTACTGATGTTGGTGGAGCTACACAAGTTTTCATCGCCTGGGAGACTGCACCTTTCTACTCTGTTCTCACTTGAGCTACTCTCACTTCACCTTCACCAAGGACTCCCCTGTGATGGAGGCAGAGATAAAGATCTTACTCCTCCCACCCAGGGCAGAGGTCTGGAACCTGGTGGTTGTCCCAGATGGGAAGAACCCTGTGACTGAAAGAGGGCTGGAGGGGGGACACATGCGAGGAGTGTATATATATTGTCCAAGTGCTAAAAACTCTACTGCAGCTCCTAACACCAACCCCAAAAACTCCCTTGCACTGCCAGTGCCAAAATGATAGTTTGTGTTGCGAGACTTGCCTGCATCATGCATCTTCATGAAATTCTTAAAGTTTTCCGAAGTAACATTGATCCAGGTTGTTGTTCTGATGAGAAAAATATCAAGATGATAGGAGTAACCAAGTAAGACTCCATTGAGAAACCTTCTCCTTGTGAAAGGAGCAACAGCTCTTCACTTTGGTGGGGGGATCCAAACAGTGCACTATGGGGGCAGTTGAGATATGATGGTGTTTCTAGTGCTTGAAGCAGAGGAACTTCACATGTAAGTAGAGGTAACCAGCTTTCTTTTGTGGACAGATTTTGTTTCTTCATTCTTCCTTTCCCCCTGCAGTTACACAGCACAGAACTAGTCTGACATTTGAAGAGGACACCAGGGGAAATATAATTCAGTACATTACATAAACCGACCGGATACACTAACATGTTAAAGACTTTGGGCAACTTAGTGGAAAAATCCTTACTCAACATCCTTTACTATTGCTGTAAAAGAGAAAGCAGTTTCAACTTCTGTTTCTTAGAAATTGGAGCAATTGGAATAAATGTTTTATGTGCTGGCCATCAAGTTATTAATGTAACCTGAAGAGCTGAATAACATTTTGCCTTTGTGTAAGTGGAAATTAGGCAAATAGAGCTGCAGATTTTCCTTTAAGAAATTTGGGTAGTTGCGCAGGTTCGGGAAGGTATTTTGTTCCATGATCACTAACCATCAGAATTCCTGACCTACAGTCACTGCAACTTTCTGTATGTTTAGTTGTCAGGATCTCCCCAGAGTGGCAGGACCTATGGATGAAAACTAAGATGTCTATGCATTTTTAACCCTTCTGCTTTTTAAATGCAGTGGAAGTAAAAGCTGGCACTGTCGCAATGGTAAAGCATGTTCCTGCAGGTTTTACTCACATAAAACTCTAAACTGAGTCACACTAAGTTGGATCACATAAAGAAACATGGATGAATCTCTTGCAGCCAGAGGTTCCCTTGAACCAGTTGGAAAAAAAAGCAAGGAGTACAGCAGACCAGATAAAACTCTTTGGTACCCTTTCAGAAAGTATTATGATCGACCAGGGATCCATTTTCATTGCTAGTTCAATTCCTTAAGCCTTGTCTAAACTATGGAAATGTACCGTTCTAAGAAGTGGTTGTAAAATACCTCATGTCCATGCCTATAGGCCTGATTTGATTTGCGGAAGTGTGCAAATAAGAAAAAAATTCCCACTGGTGGGAGCCACAGGGTAGACAAGATGTCTATGAATGTAGCTATTTTTACCACCATTTTGCTTTGCTTTGCTTTTCCAATAGGTTTAATGAAAACTGTGGTTGTGGCTCCCACTAGTTTTAACACATTCAGCAGCATTGGAGTTGAACCTGTGGAATTCTAACCAGTTGTAAATTTCCTCACTTTTAACTCTGCCAGGAATTCCTCAGTCCTTCTTCCTTTCTTTCTTTCTTTCTTTTTCTCTCTTTCTCTCTCAATCTTTCTTTCTCTCTTCTTTCTTCCTTTTTCCGTTCTTTTCTTTCTTCCTTTTTTGTTTGTTCATTCTTTCTTTTCTTTCTTTCTTTCTTTCTTTCTTTCTTTTTCTTCCCTTCCTCCTTCTCTCCTTTCTCCCTTTCTCCTTTCCTTTCTCTCTCTCTCTCTCAATACAGCTTGTATTACATTTGACATGAACTATTCAAACCATTACTGGAGTCTTGTACATTAAACTTCCATGGTCTTAATGCCTGTGCAAACAGAAGTCACCACCCTTCATGCAGTGACTTGCCTGAAATTCACTTCTGGCCTTTCACAGTCTTCAGGTCTCACTGAAATGACAGAGCTGCCAAGTGCATCCGCAGAGTTACTGCCTCTGCTGTGACCAGGTGCTGTGTGAGATCCATAAGCAAGATGGGTGGCAGCTCTACCTTCCCTCCGAGGGACATGCCAAATGCCTATACAGACCAGAGGGTCAGCTACAGGACCCTGGGAGATGGTAGGTGGAGGGCCTGGGAAGTACTTGGCAGCTGGTCAGAGAACTTAGTGGCTGGGCAAAACCAGAGGGTAAGGTAGCTCTGAAGGAGCAATGATCCAAGATGAGAACAGCCCATGCACCCGCACGTGTGGCTTTCCTTGTGTCACTCAATATGCCTTGTTCAGCTAGAAATAGCCCCATTTTCTACTGCTGGCACATAGCCAGAGTGTTGAAAAGCTTTGTGTGGGTAAGTACCTGTTTTCTACTGCTGGCACATAGCCAGGGTGTTGAAAAGCTTTGTGTGGGTAAGTACCGGAGAATCAGGTTATGGTCTAGCTCTGCACTTTCCTCACATTACACAAATACTAGACATGGTACCAAGGGGGATACATTTTTAACCTTAACACTTCAGTGATGGATAATAGGATGGATAGCTATGCTTTATTTCTAAGAGTCTTTCATTTACATTTGGGGCTCTCAGGTGACAGGCTACTATTCCACCCTCCTTCAGCTCTCTTTCAATGAATATGCACAATTGCAGCTTAGTTCCAAAACCAATTTTTAAGCTGAAAATAAATGTTTTCTTTTCTCTAGGAGGCAGAGAAAAATCCATATGTCTAACAACCACAGGCTGTGGCTGTCTCTTTAAGTTTTCAAATCTTTACAACCAATTTACAAATGAGTACATTTCTATAACCCCTGTGAATAGCCATGTTTTTTTAATGCAAGAATCTGTTTTATTTGGACTATCTCTTCTTTTTTTCCCAAGAAAGCATACCACATGAAGAAGAATGTGTGGGCGTTGTGAGAATGAATGATTTTCAAGCTGTGAGGACGTTATGGCCTCATGTACCCTAGGAAAAGTACTCGCTGCTGACGACCGGTGTCAACAGTGACTGCGGCTGAACAGTGCTGAAAACAATTTAAGACCTTCTGTCCCCCAGCTCACACAGTATTCAGCAACATTTCAGGTAGTTTGATTAAAATCTGAAGAGGCACTGATTCCGCTAGCCTGGTATTAACAGGAGAGTGAGCCCTAGTGTAGACAGCTGCCTGGCTCCAGAAGCCATCGGCAGTGCTCTGTGTGCTCGATGTGTCCTGGAAATGGCTTCTGAGCCAGAAAGCTGTCTACACTAAAGTGTTCACTATTTATGCCACCCCTTTTCTTGTGTTAGCATCAGAATGGGGTGAAAATTAAACAAGTGCAGTTGAAAAATATAAATATCCTTTTCGTTTGAATTTTCTCACCAAACACAGATTTAAGATACTTTGGCAAAATCTGAATTACTTTTTCTTCATATTCTTTTCACAATAGTAAAAGGAAAGAAAGATAGATTGAAAAGGAAACAAACCCAATAATTTTCTGTTTTAAAATTTTCAATTAAAAATATAATCTTGGCAGAAGACTTTTTAATTCTTCCCAAAAGAAAAAGATTTTTTCACATTAGCTTGTTATACATCTATGAAAGGATGAAGTGCAGTGCACTTTAATGCTGTTTCCACGGGAAACTGCATGAACAATCCTCTGTTACCCAACACGTACTTCCAAATGGAGCTGAAATGCAAAGCTAGTAGCTTTGGTCTCCAATAAGAAGTGTAGCAATAGGTATCAGCACCTTGTTAATAGAAGCACCTTTTAATGGCATCCTGCCCACGTACAGTATCTCAGCCCATGGACTGAGAAGGAGACAAAAAAACCCTCCATGTGAGGAAATACAAGCAAGCTAGAACTTCTTCTTTTTGAATAAAAGAAGTGTGAAATTCTTTTGAAAAATTCTTGTGAAAAAAGGCCTAAAACTAAACATTTGGCCTGATGAGTGAATTCAAACACATTGTGAACAGAGTCTGACTAATTCATATTTACAGAATTTAACAGATTTAACTCTACTCGCTGCAGAAACAGATGCAGAAAGGGGGGGCTGAAACATCCTAAATCCTAAAACAGGATCCTACATTAGTTTATGCCATTTGGCAGAACACTTGTAAGGGTGAGAGCAACATATTTTACACATGGAGCAAGGGAGAAACAGATACTTGCAGGGAGTCCCTTTGCTCATGGGAAAGCACGTACACTGTGAGGTGTCATCCTAGCCCCAAATGTGCTCTGATGCCAAACCATGTCCATTCAGAGCAGCAGGTTTAAGCTACCTACTCAAAGATCCAACTTCTGTTTCCCAACTAGGTATGGAGATGAGGGAGACCACTCATTTAACTTCAGTCACCTACACGAGGGCAAATTTTTTCCAAATTCCTCCCTGAGTGACATAACTTTGCTCCTCTGTTGGAAGTTAAAATAAATAAATGAAACGATGGGGAATCATATCTACTCCGTTTAAAGCAAACAATGTAGCTGTTCATTTGTGTGCTTTTGCATTCAGACTCTGTCATCAGACAACACTGCAGATCTTAGCAGTGGCCCACAGCACTGGAAAAATTCTCTCTCTTTTAGAGCCTCCCATAAGATATAGAGCATCATGCCAGATTCTTTGTACAAAAATTTGTTTGGAAACTATTGGAGGTCTTACTGTACAGAGAAAAGTCTCCGAACAGCATACTAAGCATTACACTTCTCTGTCTTGCTGAAACCGTGTGCGAACCAGGTGCATTTGAAAAGTGGGCAGATTGTATTTTCTAAAATGATGCTTACCTCCTCCTGTTGGTTCACTGATCATCCCCCTTCACACACACAAACACCCTTGGCACCCTACACTTCTCCTTTCACGTGCAATAAACGGAAAGGTCATTAGTGCTGTCAGTCACCAGTACATCTTGTTCTCTCGACCTGCAAAGCACATTGGGCTCACCCAATGTTTCCCAGGCTCGAGAAATGCAGGAAGGATAGGCTTTGGAACACAATGGAAGATTTCCTCGCATTAGCTACCAGAAAAAAGAGACACCCTGAAGGCCTTGTCTTTTTTCATTAAATTCATAAAAAGCTGCATAATTACAAAGCTTGTGCAATGCTAATTTTCTACATAACTTTCACACTTTATCAGCCCTAAAAGATATCTGAAGTGGCAGCACTGATACACAGATCAGGTACCAGCCCACGTATCCTGCCATAGATAATGCGACCCACAGAAGCACAGTCTAGTCTGTAAAGAATTCTCCTCTACTAAGGAGAAATGCTCTGGCTGGATTACTCAATGAGTGCTGACAGGAGAGGCATTAAACCAGGGCATTAACAGACTGCAAGAACTGCAGTTTTGCCCCTGCTAGGCAGAAATGTGCCTTAATCATTAAATTAATGATAAACAGAACCTCCAAAAATCTCATGCAACTATTAATAAACAATCTTACAAAGTCACATTTCATTAATAACCATAAACAAATCTATAAATGGTGCCCATTGGAAGGATAATGTTTTTCCCTCTCTCTGAGAACATATGTTTGTAAACCGTGTAACTGGGCCCCGAGTAATTTTGGAGTGAGTAATTTCCGAATGTGCAATTACAAATGGCTAAAGTGCAATAGCTCCCCGAAGCATCATCACAATTTCTGCAGTGAGTGTTTAATTGTAGCCAGACTTTGTAACCTTACCATGGCCTGTGTCCTTGCCATAACCCTAGGCCTAAGCTCCACTCTTCAACATATGGGAAAATTTTTCAAGCTGATTGCTCCAATCTGATTAGGGGAAGTTATGTAGCTGCCATTTATTGAGAGTCTTGTTACCACACTCTAACAGCTGCTTTGTAAAAGATTCCCATTAAAGCCATTTTCTGCCTACTCCAATTCCAGCACGCCTGTCAAAGTAATTGTGATTGCACTGATCGTTCCGAGGGTGCCAGCAATAAAAAAATTAAAAATCTCTTTGATACCGGCTTGGCAAAAAGCAACTTCAATACAAGGGTAAATTGGTTAGGAGAAAGTGCTTCCTGCCTCAGCCAGCTTTCCTACCCTGAATCCCTTGGCAAAGTCCTCAGCGCACACGGGCCCGGGTGTCTCCAGGACAGTTTGAGAGAAGGAACTTGCTCTGCAGCAGGTGACCATGACAAACCCATCACATTTCCATTTTAGGACAACAGTCTTTCCCTCCAGTTGCCACTTTGGAAACCTAAAAAGCTTTGCTGGGTTTTTCGCTCCCAGTTGCGGTAATGTTGAGGTTGATAAGCTGCGCACAGCTGAAATGTCATGCCAGTACTGCTAAGCAAGTGGAGAATAGATGGCTTTCCATCCTGGTGATAATTTCCAAATTTAAAAAAAAAAAAGAAAAAAGAAAAAGAAATGTCATGTGTTCCAAAGTAGGGGTGTCTAAAAGATGAGAAGGCCCCCTCAAATTGCTGCCAGTCACGTCAGGCTGTCCAGAAAGCCATCATCCGCATAGGCTAAAGCATGAATTTTTCTCTTATTTATGCAGATATTGTGTTAGGTTCAGAAGTTTAAATTAAACACACAGTTAGAGAGACTTGATCTCAGTTAATTTTTGATATGAATATGCAAATGACTGGGTGAGTAAGGGTTAAAAATGGTCCGGGCTTTTGGTTTGAAACAGCACCCACATAAATGTGTGTTGAACTCCTTGGAATTGCCTAAAACTTATTCCAACAGAGATGCCTTTGTCCATTTACATTTCATATGTGCTTTTGCACTTAATCCAGTGAAGATTTTATCATTGCTTGGTAGTCAGAGATACAAGATTACCAAATTTTTGACATTCTTTCTTCTAGCTAAATGGGAATCAACATTAACATGATTAATATCTGTCATATGTTTCAGAGCTTGCTTCTCCATGCAGCAACTATAAGGTTCAAATGTAAAGGAAATAGAAGACTTTTATTTAGAATCATATTCACTTTAAGAAGCTTTGGGCTAATAACTGGAAATTATTAAAAATACTTTGTATTATATATAATCCATGGGTTATGGATTTTGGAATTGTGGGTTATATTCCACCTCTAACTGTAGTGGTTTGGCTGAGACGGTTTTAACCATCCAACCGTGAGAAAGTATTTTGGTCTTGCTTTGTTTTGGGCCAAAAGTAAAATGCACAAATCTAATGAAAATTCTCCACCCTGAATTCTACAGTCAGCAAAGCATGTTTATGGTTGACATAGGCTTACTGAGTCTGGACTGTGCAAAACATTTAAAATTTAACCCCCAAAATCCAGTTACAACTTAACCACAGTCTAAACAGGTTAACTCTGCCCAATCTACGTTTTTTTAAACTCCTCAGATCTTCTAAGATTTAAAAATAACCTCAAATAACAATATTTCTCCTTTATTGAGGAAGAAAGATTTGACTTCTAGTTGTTCCATGCAATGAAAACTTTTGAGAAGTTGACAAATGGAAAAGTTCTGCTCTAAGCTGTGCAACCAGTGAAGTTAAGTGATTTTCCTCTCTTTAGGTGGTGAATCAAATTCTGGATATAGATCAGATAACAGCTAAATGCTAAGATATCTGCATGTGGAGTCCTGTGCTAAGCATGAAACCTAAACAAAATACCTAAGAAAGCTCCTAAGCGAGGTTTCTAAATCTTTAAATAGGACATAGTCTACAGTAAAAGGCATCCTTGAAACAAGACTTTTGCTCTTTGGTTAGTTATGAAAATTGTCTTCTGTATCCATGAGGAGTGATCGCATGTGTTCTCTATTACATATGGCTTTCCAGGGGTCAGCAGCACAGAAGTTTATTTGGTGAGTTGTCCATGTTCCATGTTCCATGACAACTTGTCTGAAGGGGTCATGTTCTTGGACAGAGAATATTACACTTTCAGGCTATTCTTGATTAGTTCCTGGTGGCTAATAAGACTTCTCAGCTGTGACTGAGCCTTACTGTGTAAAATAAAGTGGTTAGTTATTCCAGCAAAAGATGCTGGCAGGGTAAACGTAGGATCTTTCTGCCATCACTGCAGACGAGTCATGCTCTCCAGAATCCCTTGTGTCTCATCAGCTTATCACAGCCGGGCTCTCTCAGGTTTATTTCTAGCTGTTTTTTTGATGATGTGTATCATAGGGAAGGACAGTTTGGCGTTACAGAGGCAAGAGGAGAAGACAGGCAAAGAATTTAATGTCATTAATTTTACCTCATGATCTCTTGGCAGAAAATACTTTTATGAAGTAATTTTTGGAGTTGAGGCAGAGTCTAAACATTTTTAGCTTGAAAATGGTGGTGAATAGATTTTTATTTCTGTCCGGAAGCAGAAATGGTTTAACCAAGGCAACATGTTCATTGTTTATGCCCATTGATAGCCTAAGGGCCCGGTCCGAATGACAGCTGGCTGTGCACATCCAAACATTACCTGTGAGAAACTTAAAATCCAGAATTCAACTATAAAGCTTTAAGTCACTGTATTGAAAACTTTCTTTCTAAAGACATTGATATATCCCACGGCTGCAACTGTTTTGAATTTTATAAAAACATGCCTCCCTCAGTTTCCATGAAAATGTTAGTTTTATGATGGCTTCTTGTAGGTCTCTGTTTATTTTGAGTCCATGTGAGTTAACTGTTGGTTAGACTTCCCTGGGCAACTCTGTTTTTCCTAGAATTCTGTTGATGGGATTTTTTCAAATACTTGCTTTTTCTGGGACAAGAGACTGGGTGGCCAGGCTTCTCAATGGTGGTGAAGTAGTGGTGTAACACCTTCTGAGAGAGTGGCAAAATTGTTCAAATCCCCACTGCTTTATAGGGATTAATTTAATGAGAGCTGTCAGTGAACATCGGAGGTGTGAGAGAAGACCAGGGTGTTACAAGTGCTCTTGAAACCATGCTCCGGCTGCATACCTGCCAAAATTTCAAATGTTCAAAGCGGTAGACTTGGCAGATAGGCTGAGTCTCGTTCCTACGTCTGCCTGCTCCTGCAGAGCCTCCTGCCCCATCTCTCCATGCCTCTCGGAGAGGCCAGCAGCTTCCTGCTCTTGCAGGCTGGCTTTCCCTCCTGAAGAGTCATGCACTCCCTGCTTGAATCCTGCTGCTGTTGTTCAAAGAGGCAAGACACCACTGATCCTCTGAGCAGGGTGCCCTGCTTCAGTGACTGCGGGCCTGTCATTTTAGCAGCAGTAGAAATTTTGCAAAATGAGCGTGTTGGACCAGAGGTCTAGAGTTGGCAGGCGTATTTCTAGGGCACCAAGAGGAACACGGTCAAAGCAGTGAAAAGATGGATTGCAAAGGGAATTAATTAACAGACCCATTATTAAGTTATGTAGCAAAGGGGAGTGGTGAACATTGCAGGAAAAGGTCTTTTAGGCATGAAGCAAAGGAGGACAGAAAGTGGAACTGATTTCAGATCCGAGATCCCCAAATGGGATTAAAAATTCCTGCTTTGCTTTAAGCAGATAGTTTTCTCTCTGGTGGATAGAGATGGTGGATAGTGAATCTATAGGTAGTGCTGAATGAAATGCAAAACTGGTAGACTTGCGCACTAGGTTCATCTATCTACTCAGGATTTATACACAGTTTTATACATAAAGAATCCAGGTACACCCAGGATGCACCTGATTTCCTGTCTTGTCACTGTGAAATGTATCTCTGCATGTTCAGCAAGCTCAGTGCACCCAGCATGAATGTGAGATGTTAAGCAGGTTTATACAGGCACATGAACACTTGTCTGGGATTTGCAAGTGCCCAGAAACTCAGTAGATTCAGAAACTGCGAGCAAATGGCCAAATTGCTTTTGACCCCCCAAGAAGTCAACAACAACACAGGAAAGGGGAGGTAGATGACTCACAGAAGTGAAAATCTATGGCCAGGAGTGTCAGAGTTGGCAGGCATGGGTTCTACTAAAAAAAAAAAAAACAACAAAAGAAAGCAGTCATGGAGGCTACACCTGGCCTGTGTCTATTGTGGCTGTGGCAGAAGGAAGGAAATAAAAAAGCAGAGCTCCCAAACCCCTAACCTCCAAGTATCTGAAACTCCCTCAGCAATACTCTTATTTTGACCTCAAAAATGAATCTAATGACCAACCACACAAACAAATGTTGGCCAGATGAGTCAGCTAATACTCTGCAGAAGCAGTAATGTTAAGGACTGCTTCTCTGGTTACCCAAAGCTGAACTTCTCTTCCTTCTGGCAGGTCATATTTTTTCCTCACCACCCGCTGATCTGGTTAGTCCTTGGTGCTCTATATACCCTGCCCACACTCACTGCATTTACCTCTAGAGAAGGGAGGGTGTGTGATGGGAAACTACAGGATCCTTCTGAGAACTAAGTATAGGAGGAATTATCCAACTTCTGTCTCCTCTGAGGAGTTAGAGTTGTAGACAGTGGAAAGAAAAAGAGGAGAGCTCGTATTGGACTAAGAAAACAGAATGAAAAACCCAGCAACTCATTTTGGGCTTGGAAATCATAGTACTTGTCTCCTGATGGGAGACACCCGGAAGGAAAACCCAGAGGACGCTGTGACTGCAAGAGCAGAGGTAATTGCAGGTGCACAGGAGCAGGCCTGGAGAGGGCATCAGGGGGAGAGAGTTACTGAAAATTACATGGGGCGGGGAAGGCTGAGAGCAGGAGAAAGACAAAGTAGAGCGGTGCTCTCCAAAACAGCCTTCAACAAAATAGGTAGAGCACATCTTGCTGTTCAGATGAATCTGAATGCCTCTGGTTGACACTTCAGCATGGGTCACCCATTTCATCGTAAATGCTCTCATCAACAGGTTATAATACAAAAGGAGCCTAAATCCTCACGTATTAAAGAAAAAAGGAGAGGCTGTCTTCAAAAGAAGCCTAGACGTCCTGCTCTAAGAGGAGTTTCCAGGCTCTGGGGCTGCAATTCAGACCTGGGTCTCCAGCGCTGAGAAGTGATCATGGTTAGCCAGACCATGTTGCTTCCCCGCTGGCTAATTCTGAGTCCCAGCACGATGAATGGGACTGACTTTCGGTGGCTCCATGTCTAATGTGGGGTGCCTTGGGCCCCATTCTGCACCAAACTCTCTCCTCTTCCATGTAAGAGCGGGCCATAACCCCGGCAAGGAAACTACCCTCTGCTCTGACAGACGTATGCCTAGATGCGAAGTGTTCCTAATGTTAAATTATTATGGTGATATGTCTCATGGTGTCTTTGGCTGATTCGGTATTTTACACCACGCAGGTAGGAGGTTATGTGCTACCCATCTCCTCCCCAGTCAGTCAGATGCAGTATTTGGCTGCAGCATGCCCGTCTGCCCTATGTCCTGAGGTTTCCTTTGACGCCAGGGGGAGGACGAGGAGGGAAGGACGGGGAGGGGAGGAGCACGCCTTGCTCCTCTCCCCATCTGGAATTGGGGTCCGGCGGAGGGCCGCACCTGGGCGCGAGAGCTGGAAAGCACTGCTGGGCTCAGCAACACAGGCACGGCCTTTGTGTGAGGAAGGGCTGCAGTGAGCAAGGCAACTCCTGCCACGTAACTTCACTTCTTCCTTAATAACGAGTGTTTGACTTTGAAGCTCTAGTCTCCCCTGATCAGTTTACTCCATAAATTAACGTGTTAATTGTACACACAGTGCTGTCTATTAGGGAGGTGTGTGTTTGACAGCCTCCAGCTGCGTGTTTGCAGAGATCCTGTTGTAGAAATCATTACAACGAGCAGTTTTCACAACCTTTTTAATGCACTCTTAAAAGTAACAATTACAGGGGCTTTAACATTTGCAGCTGAAACATGTTTGGAGAATGGCTCATTCAGCTGCTTTAGTGATAACTTGATGTTAGATCAGATTCTGTGACGCCAAATTAGTTGTACACCGCATACCATCCCACTAACATTGTAAGAGCTTTTCTTTTTCTTAAAAAACAAATTGAAAAGTGCCACCATTTTTAAAGCTTATACTTCAGAAATTCTATTGTAACAGGTTCCATCTGTTCTTAATTTCTTGCCTAAACAGGCAGGCTAGAAAGGAAACCCTTTACTCTCGTCGACTCCTTGTGTGAGTCACGGCTCACAAAAGGGTGCAGGCAGTCTGGCTCTGAGATAGAGGCAAGCGCGTGTTATATATTTACAACAAATCTGTTTGACCTCTCAAATGCAATGGGCACTACTGTTAATATATCGAACCCTGTGAATCACACAAGCAGAGTCAGAACAGACGTGTTTTAAAGTTTTTTTGATTTGTCATACTTTTCTCTTTGGACACTGATTCATACACCTGTAAAAACAAGTAAATATAATTTTGTTTCTCTTAATGATAGGAACTGAATTCTAGCTGATGGTGGGTATAGAGGTCTACTGTCAGAAATGACTATTTCACAATACATCAAATGAATATTGCCAGGGTGCTCCAAAAGGTCCAGACACCAGCAGGTTTGAGAGTATCCACAAAGGCGTTCACACCCACCACCAAGCATACAACCCAAACAACAGCTGATGAATTGCTTGTCACCTCTACAAGCAAACGTATATTTGCAGGGACAATGAACAGCTCATGGCATTGGTAAAAAACACCTGCACGTTCAGCTGGACCGGTGTTGCAGTGGCTGTGGTAGAAGTAGTTTGTCAGGAAACCAGAAACGATCCATTTTTCTTTCCCTTTTTACTAACTTGCTCTCTCCAAACCTGGAAGGGCTGGGGGTGGAGGGTGAGAGCAGAGAGGAGGCAAAGCATCGGAAGGTGAGAAAAAGATGCAGTGGAAGTTAAAGCAGCTTGACCCAAGGAGACACTGATCTGTGTAATGTAAATGGGAAAACTTGAAGAAAGAAATGGTTTGCAGACGAATAATTGGAGAAGGCTGACCTCTATACTGAAAGGGGAGGGGAGGGGAAGGGAGGGGAGGGAGAGAGGGAGAGAAAGAGGAAGAGAGGAATGAAGACCTGTGTAATGTAAATTAAAAAGACGTCAGTATAAGCGTTTACAGACCAGTTGGAGCCCGGAGAACGTAGGCCTGTCCTCTAGCCACAGAATGTTTCAATATGCAATTTTCCAAAGTAATCTAAACTGCTGCTTGTTTCAAGAAGAAAAAAAAAAAAACAAACACCTTTACAAGGCTCTGCAATTTGCTATTTAAATTGCATTGAGGAGTTTCATGTAGTAGGTCACAGGTATGCTGCCCTGCTTCACCAATCCTTTCCAACAGGCAGCATGCTTAATGTATGCTGCTACCTATCAGGGTTTTCCTGAATTTACTGGAGGCCTTCACTGATGTAATAATACAGTAGGTTCTAAAATGCTTGAAAAATAAAACGAAGATTAAGATTAAACAAAACATTTTTCTTGGTGATAAATTTAAGCAAATTGGACGTAATTGCTCAATTTTATTCAAAGAAAGAGTCTGTGCTGACCTTACACTCAAGTATTATTCCTGACTTTTCCAAGCCTAGATACATGACATCATTTGGACAATTTGCACATATTTATACAATTTGTCATCATTCTGTCTTTATAGTCTGGAGAGTTACAGGATTTGCCTCTAGGCTTACTTTTCCCCCTGCACAAGATGCTTTATGAGAATCATATGCTTGCAATACTATTTTTAAAAACTGAAAAATTTAAGTAAACATTGGGAACCTACTTCATATTTAAAGCTGATATGAAGCAAATAAATTGTGAACAGAAAAACAGGGGCTGGAAAATTCTAAACCCAAGCACGTACTGGAGGCACAAGTGTTTTTTTCCTTAGGCTACCTTTGACATGGGTATGTATGAATAGCATGGACCAGGATAGTATTTCAGAGATGAGGGAGGCATTAAATGAATTTTTTTGTGCTTCCACCCAATGTAATTGACTCCTGTACCTCATTACCATATCAGTCAGTTGTGTGGATTATCAGGAAGATTAGGAAAGTGGCTATTTGGCATGCATTCCAAACTTAGATTCTTTTGAGATGGAGGAAGGAGAAAAGATTGGCACAGTAGAGAGGAGAAGCAAGAGTTTACAAACTAGATGTTTATAGTTAAGTCCTTAGTAGTTGGAGCATGTGAATAAGTTGTCTGACTTTTTCAAGTGGGTAAGTAAACCAATAGATGTTTCAAATAAAAATTGGCATTAATTTTAGAGAATTTAAGCCCTTATATGGGAGTTTTCCTAAGTCTGCCCCATTCAGATCCTAGGTTTCAAATTAGAAAACTCTTTTGCTTGTTTAAGTAGTTGCTATTCCCAAGGCAGTCTTTAAAAGAGAACAGCAGAGTATGTTCTTGAGAAGGCTGAGATGCTCTTTTCCGACTCTGTTCTTTTATGCTGCACCTAAACAGAGGACATCTGTGAATTTTGATTTAGGTGTATACTATGCCTGTGTTTGGCTTTGTGTCAGGGCAAGACCTGACTAGGTACCAATATTCCCTTCTGTCTGCTCATTTACTCCTGCATCCTGAAGTACTGATCAGAGCTGATCTATTCAGCAGATTGGCTGAATCACCACTTGAGGGTGATGGTAAATATGGGGTTGACAGGACTCATTGGCTTTGCTGTATTTTCTGCACTTTCCTTAGTCCTAATAAAAAGATCTAGTACTTTTTTATTTTCAAAAGGAAAAAAAAAGAATTCATTTAAAAGAATCTCAAACTGTTTGTAAATAGAGATCAAGTATGACAATTTTTTTTTCTGGGGAAGAGGAAAATTTTTTTTCTAAAGTCATATTTTTGAATCAGCATTTTCTTTTGGATTTCACTTCATGATTTTAGAATAATTGTAATTATCCCACAATTAAAAAAGAATTTTCACCTCAAGTTGAATGAAATATTTTGTTCAAATAAAATTTTTTCAGCAGTATGGCTTGACCATTGAATCAAGAAAAACTGCAGTGTGTGCAGCTAGTAAGACCTTTCTCCCACAGCAAGAAACAAGCTTGGTCATTGATTTCAGCTAGCATAAAATGAAGTCCGAATCGATTCACACCAACAGCTTTTAACTTTCAGAGGGGGCTTACATTTGAACGATAGACTGAAAGTGAGTGATCCATAAACCTGGTAAATAACACTTTATTGCTCTTGTAACTCAGTAGATGTGCATTGAGCTTTATAGACAAAAGCAAATCTTCTCTCTAAGTTATTATGGACAAATAGAGAAGAGACAAACAACAGACTCGGAAAGGTGAGGATGGATGAAGATGGTAACCATCAATTGAAGTATACTTCCAGTGAGTAATTGGAAGCAGGGGTCAGATATTCTGGCTTCTTGAAACAATCACTTTTTTAGGAGAGTTAGAGGTAGAAAGATGGAGGGTCTTAGTGAAAGCAGAAAGGGATGAAAGCAGAAAGATAAACACAGAACCTTGCTTTGGGGCATGTATTTTGGGCCCAGTGACAGATGCAGAGAAAGAAGTATAGTAAGTGTATAAAGCATCAGGACATCATAGGTAAGGCTGAAGAACTTTATTCTGACCCTGTAAGTGAAAACAAACCTGAAGAGAGACTTTAAAAGCTCCTTGTGGCTGAAGTCATGCCACAATTTTGCAGAAAGACTCAGTTAATTAAAACCTGGAAAACAAAACACCACTCTTAATTCATTAAATGGTCCTGTGGGCTAACAGGCTGCTAACGTAGCTTATGCAGACCCTGTGCCACTTGCCACTTGTGACAGCAGATTCTGCAGGCAGCAATGAGGCAAGACTTTTGCCTATGCTTACCTTTATACACCGCCACTAAATCTTTGCGCAATCAGGACCCAAGCATCTGTCAATAAGTCCTGACCACACAGGCACATTGACTTATAATCTGACTTCTATTCAGTATGCACACGGGTTATCGATGCACATATTTGGTACCCTTCATTAGTTTAGTGTGCTATCTTTAGAGAAAAGTCAATGGCCTGCCCATCTCAATGGATACCATAGAATAAATTTGTGAACTAACTACAAAAGAGTACATAAAACCAGATGAGGCATGACAGAATTAAAGTCTTTGAGTCAGAGGCTCAGCTGTGGCAAGCAGCCAGCTGTGCCACTGCCAGTTAGGCTATGCGTATTACCATTACAATTATATCGAAGGGAAATGACTTCATGCGCGGGGTATGGCTTGAATATTAAAAATTCCTTGAGTGAAATGAAAGGCGCATTACAGTATGATAGAAAAAGAGTGCAAACATGTTTCATTTTATTTCAACACTACGCTCCAGCAGATGCACTGGTAAGCAAAGGAAATTGCTAGGTCTCAGTTTCGTGTTCCAGGGCTTTACTGATTGGAGGACAGATTTACAGCACATGTAAGAAACAATTAGAATAGGGACTCCACCAACAACAAAGCGAGGGAATAAATTCCGATAATGAGACGGGAAAAGTACAAGGTAGAAATGATCTATGTGCTTGCATTCGGGGTATAAAATGTCAAAAAGCCCTGTGTCAGCATGAATTGCACTAGGCAACAGATGGTGTACAGATTACGCTCTCTCTCCCTCCCTCCCTCCCTCTCTCTCTCTCTCCCCCCACGTCTCTTTCTTTTATAGGTTTCTTTCCAAAAAACCTACAGATTTCCCCCAAAACACTTTGCTATTTATTGGCTGTCAACTGAATAACCATAAATGTTTGGTTGGGGAAAGAAAGAAGGGAGGGAACAGACAGGAAAAACTTCAAAGTTTTCCCAGTCACGTTGCACAGACAGGAGATCTACTCTTTGGATTCTGAATTGTTGCTTTCGGTTAAATTTTCTAGGCTGAAAGTTTTGATTTTTTTCTTCCCCATCCTGGAGACAGTAACTAAGTGTGAAAAAAAAAGAGAAGTGCCTGCAGAGTAAGGGCTATGCAATGCTGAAGTCATGTCTGACATCACAGCAATGAAATAGAGCTCAAAGAAACTTGTTGCTCCTTCTTAGCATCTATTTACATTGCGTAAGCAGAGTGCCTGAATCATGCAAAGGTCTCATTTTGTGAGAAAAACTCATGAGTCATGGAGGGATCCGAAATTTGTGACATACTTTTACCTTGGTGAATCATAAAACACAAGACTTTATGACTATAAAACAACCAACGCTGCAGAAGCCATGGGGGTAGGGATTGTTTTAATCTATTCCCCCAGTACAGCCACTTTGTGTGTGAAACTGTGATGTTATATACAACAGTTTAGGACAGGAGATGAAGAAAATATTAGTTCTAAGACAAAGATATTTGAAACACAAACAAGATAATAACCAAATGAGAATTCACTTACAAACCTCCATCCAAATGAAAACAAGAATATATGAATGCCAGTTGCATTAGGCATTTTAAGGTCAGAAGCACAAGAAACTCGAGATTTTACAGTTGTTGCATTTCTATGGTCTTCTGTTGTTTTTAACCATACTGTTTTATTTTCACAGGGGCTGAATGTTCTGAAGATTTAGATGAAAATAGTCCTCTGGATGACATTTTTCTAATTTTCCAATTCTAAATTTGAAAACTCTTAGGTGCCATTTATTCAGAATGCAACTTAACAAATTTTTAATTTTTTTAAATTCTCACAGTGTATTTTCTCGCTAGACCTTGGACAATCTAAGTGGCCAAAATTTATTTTAAAGTTCAAAATGCAATTGTATTAGTGTGATATTATGCCTTGCACTTTCCACCCAGACCAATGCAATCCATTTGAAGCCAGACCGGTTTCTATGTTACTTGATCACAAATATGCAAGAGATGCAGATTTACCAAAACAGCAAGGGAGGATTTTAACCAGAAGTTATGACCCCTTCCTAGCCCGTTAACACCTGCTGAGGTGGCACACGCTCCTCTGTGACACAGCTGCAGTTCTGTGCTAGCCTTGCCCATCACACCCCTGCCCCTGCCCCGGGTGCTGCCCACGCTGCTGCTGCCACATCCTGCTTGCCCCATCTGGCAGTAACAGGTGACGCTTAGCGATATTATGTGAAGAGGGGACAAGGGATGCTGTAAGGGGCAGTGGTTCCTGTGATACTATTTGTGATAGGTACTTTACCACCACCAGAGCAAGGAAAAGTGACCAGAAGCAAAACACCCACTCATCTGTGGGCTGAGCTCTGAGTTTAGGACAGTTACAGAAATACCTTCACTCTCAAACGATAGTTTCAGAGGCAGGCTCAGGGTGGAAGCAGAATAAGTATCAAAATCTACTTGAAATGAAAGTATGAGTTGTCTAGCTTTGTGTATTACAAGTAGCATACCAAGTTGTCTAGAAGCTTTCCAAACCCAGCTGACTGTGGATGGCCATGCTGGTGTTTCCCAGTGTGTGCGTCATGTAGGCATGTACTTTGAGTTTACAGATGGAATTCACCTTATTTACTTCACCTGTTGAGTAGGGTAACAACTGTCATATGTTGGCTCTGTCTGAAAACCTCCTGACTGAGTCGCATGTCTATGGACCCTCACCACCCTTGTAGCGGTTACTTGTGGGGTTTCCTGAGTGCCCTACTTCTGAGGGAACCTGCCCCCTCAGTCCCAGGGAGGCGGATACAGCAGATTTGATCTACCTTTGTCTTGAGGGGATTATATGGAAGTGATTACAAAAACTGGAGGATGTGTGCCATCTCTAGTGTGTCTCTTAGAAGGATCAGCAAAGGAGGAGTAGCAGCTACTCTCCCACCCCCTCCAATCACTCAGGGCTTTTGCACTTAAGAGATTCTAAAGAGGCTAACAGTATCACAACTTGAGGGCCATTTCATTTCTCAGTGGATGAGGGAAATGTTTAAACCATTTTTCCTCCTAGGAAAAGTGTCCCAGGATGCACACCCATCCCCAAATGTATACTGATGTCAGTCTTGACCACGCTCAGACAGGAACAGTATTTCTAAAGGCACCAGTAGAAATTATGAAAATACCAATCATAAAAGTGTCTGGGATGTGTTATTGAAACAAGGAGGTCTGCCGAGATGGAAAGGAGAGTGAGCAGCTAGAGCGACATGGTCAAGGGGCTGACAAAAAGAATCCTAGTGGGGAATAACATCAAAGATTGAAGACTGAGACTACTGGACATCACATTATAAAACATGATCAAAGAGAGGTCCAAATACACAAGGACTTTTCCACATTTCACAACGTGGACAGAGAGACATTCAGCTCCAGATCAAATGGTTGGGAGTTAAAAGTTCCAGATTTTCAAATGGTAAAAGTGGCTACAGCTTCAGTATCTGCAGCCAGAGGCTCCAGTGCACAAGATGTTACTGCTTTCTATTTCTCCCATCTCAGAATCCCAAATTAATTTCTAGAACTTAATTAAAACTTCAGAATACCTCTGTAGAATAGATATTCTAATCACTTTCCCCATTATACAGATTGTGAAAAGAAAGAGAATGAGATTTTAAAAAATACTTAGCATTAAGCTAATTGATTCCTTTGAAGTCTGTAGGAATATTACACAGAACATGAAAGCCAACAGAGTTAAGCCAGCTTTAAGTGCCAGATTTTCAGAGATCTTACTAGAACTGATTAAAAAAAAAAAAAAAATCCATTTGCTTAGGAAACTCTGATGTTTATTTTTCATACCAAATTAGAAAATAGATTCAAAATTTCCCCTAGAACTAAAATTTCAGCTCGGAAGCACCAAAACATTCAATTGTCAGGTAGTTTGTTAATATAGTAGCATAGATATGTTTGTTATCTAGCTTTTTATATTACTGAGTATGTAATAAATTGTCAAAATGAAATATAAGAAAACAATAAAGTTATACTTTTCACTTTATTTGCATGAAATACTGACTACTACAATGAGATAAGAAGATCAAGCCAATTTGGTTTGACTTTTAATTGTAGAAAATGTCATAACACTTTACCACTTATTTGTGAAATGCTTTGAATCTGACAAAAAATGCCTTTTCAGATGGTAAACCATTTCACCTAAAGTGTTTAACCATTTCTAGCACTTAGGTCCTCAAAGACGAAAATTAGTTGCCTTGGAGAATCTTGATAAGTACCTGAACTGGCAAAGTATGTGTCTTTCAATGAACTGTATGTCTGTTTACATCTTCAGGTTTCTAAATAACTTTATAAAATATGGCCCTAATATGCTTGAAAATGCCTCCCAGGCCATTTGGCTACCTTGCTTCAGGCCACTGAGCAAGTAGGTGTTGGCGCCAATGAAACATGACTCAAAAGTCTACAGTCTTAACCATAAAAACAAGTCTTGCTGTCCTTCCTTTTACAATAGGAAAAAGGAGATAATATGAAATTTGTGCAGGAGAGAGGTACAAACTGGACTAAAAAGAGAGCCAGACACATTACTTCCATCCTGGTTGCGTACCCTTTCAGTTGGCAGTGGTAAGGGCAGTATATCCTTCCTATGGAGTCAGCAGCCTGTACAGGTAGCAGCAGTTCTCCTGCTGCTTTTTTGTTACACCAGCACGATTTCATTTCATTCGCACTGACCTAGATACAATGGTTGTCATGCCAGGAACTCATGAACTAGAATCTGTGTTTGAGTATTGCTTTCTTCTTTTTTTCTAGGTTAAATCTTGTGAACTTCTCTCCTTCCACTGCCTCAATTTCTCTAACAATAAGGTATACACCCTATAGAGAAGTTGTGAATACAAATTAATGAATACCAAGTAACATACAGTGCAGAGGAAACCCTTATTAGTTAGTAATATATTGCTCAGTTTTACTTTTTGGATCACTCCCCATTTTTAATTTGGGTTAATTTTAGAATCCCTATGAGAATCACTTTGTTTTTCAGTTCCCAATATACATATTAATTATCAGCTATTGTGACATTGTGTATTTGTAAGCCTATGATATGTTTGAAGTTTCTTTAAAAAGAAATAGAATGTTGTTCTTTTGCCCATTGATCCCTGGATCGATGGAAGTGAAATTCTGAAGGTGGGCCAGTTAAAGACAAAAAATGTGTGTGCGTGTGTGTGTGTATATGTATATGCACATGCATATGCATTTCTCGTGACAGATTATATTTGAATTGCTGTTTAAATAGACATAATTATATATTGTTCAAAAGAAAACTTCTCACACTGAGGTGAATGTGCATGCTCCAAGACAGAACTGTCTTAGAGTGCTTCGCATCGCTAGGGACAGGATGATTATCAACTTGCAGGATTAAACCTATTAATCTGAAAAGGAGCTCAATAGACAACATTTCTAGTTCAAGAAACAGGCAAAATTAAAAGCAGGTTTTCAAATTAAACAAAAAAAAAGTTAAAACTGTCAGTGTCAAGCTCTGAAGAAGTTAATGACAAAACTGTGATCTGCATCATTAGTTTTTGCAAGGAATCCTTTTCTATGGTTTTTACACTTAAAAACTGATCAAATTTAAATGTAGCTGTAGGTTGGAAGTTGCTTTGAGGAAGTTGCAAATGTTACTGATAATTTTGATTCTAGTATGTACTTTCCATGCACTATGGTTTCAAATTATATTTTTGGGTTATTACACTGCTTTATTATTTTTTCTCCTGTTACACTTTTTCTTAGATGTAGAAAATCAACAAAAACTACAGAAGTATAAATTATGTGATATATGGAAAAGAAGCCAGTGACATTAGCTCAGTCAGGAAAAAATGTGGCAAAAAATGTCCAAGCCTCTCATCTTTAGACCATTTTTGAACAGTTATCAATACCATGACTGTTGTACTTGTCCATTAAAAATAAAAGTTAGAGTAAGAAGAAAGAATCAGAAATAAAAGTATGAAACACAGAGATACATAAATGGATAACATGAACGTATACCCATTTCATTAGGCAACAATGCTAAAATGAGGACTTCGAAAAATGGTTTCAGGGAGGTCTATGCAAAAATACATAGCACCTGGGGGAAAGACTGGTTCTAGGCTTCGAGGAATGCACGGCATAAATCGACTTAGGTAGGGATGGTGTAGGAGTGTCATTAAGTGATAGCGTTCAATCATTTGGCATGCTAAGTTCCCCTGATTTCTCCCAATTCTGTAAAAATTATCTTCTCTCCTATTTTGATTTGATCACCTCCCATTCTGAAACCATCTGCTGGCTTTTACTTGCTTCCCACTTTGTCGCCAAACTCTTCAGCCTCCAACTCAAGGCTCTGCAAAATCTGAGGCTGTGGATGCCGCACATCTCTGTGCTGCAGGTGCCTCCTCACACAGACCAGGAGCAGAGGCAGCACAAGCTGTACCGCCATGGCACACCATAGCACATGGTGCATGGCTGCACCGCAGCTCACACAAGTGCTTGCCACACCGCATAGTGCTAATGGGATTGCGTGAAAGCCCCTCACAGTCTCTGTTTTCCTGCCAGTAAACCTGCATCTGTGAAACTCGCTTCTTTGGTTGCCCGCACTCCTGCAAAATATATTTTTCCACGTGGCTACCAAAAAAAAAAGGAAGGAGGAAAGATTTTTAAAAGGCATTTTTCACAGGTTCCACCAAGACAATTAATATATTTACCTGGACTGCATGTCTCACGAAAGGGATTTTTTTTCTGTAAATTCCACCCTTCTGTTCACAGCATCAGTGCTTCAATGAGTTAATTACAATATCAGCCATGCATTATTAATTCCAGGAGTCAGCAGAAAAAATGCTACAAAAGGTGGTCTATTAAGTAACTTGTTTTTAAAGTTTTTTCTTTCTTCATAAAGGAGTTTATCCAACAGTGCTAGTTAAGTGTATCATTGCCACTCTTTAATTCTCTGTAGTTTGTTTCTTCTCTGAGACACAGATCAAACACGTAGTGCTGTTTATTTTTTCCTGAAGTAGTAAATAATACCTCTATTACAGAGGTACATGACAGCTGATGTGTCAGCTGATGCTGTTCAGGCTGCAGTCTATCCTTCTGCATCAAT
>NW_009218761.1:55716-64083 GCF_000690835.1 Fulmarus glacialis
TGTTGCAGCCTCTCCTTTCGCATAAAAAGCCTGTCTTTTAAAAATGTTTTACTGAGAGCACAAATGCAGGGTCTTACTGTCCTAGTTTGTACAACGCATGAAGTAAGCCTGAATTTCAATCATTAGCAACCTACCTTTTTTAATGGTGGACATGATCTAATGCTGATGTCAAAAATACTTCCTTTGAATTTCTGTCGTGAAATTCACTCAAAGTGATGCAGTCAAATACGGGAAGCCTGTGTGGTTCCCTGCCAGAGCTGTCACTGGCACCTCTACGGCTGAGCTCACTGCGCGCCGGCTCTGCATAAGCTAAGAGCAGGGCACCCGAGGAGGTGAAATAGGTGAAATCCCGACCACTGATCAGGAGATGAGGACGCAGCACGGGATGCTTGTTCCCCTCTGCTACCTCTTCACAACTGTTCCTCTTGGCTGGAAGAGTTATTAAAAATTCTCTGCAGTGCTCCATGGGAAACAGTATAATATCTATATAAATATGAATGTGTATGTTTTTCTCTTTTGGCATCACCCTTCACCTGTTCCTGCTAACAGCCGTGTTCCTGAGTATGTTAAGTCAACTAGAGACCCTGCGGCTGATGGCTGCAGTGCCATTATTTCCATGAAGGGATACTTTAAAGGTAAACTTCCTCACCACAGTTATATGACAATGATTATATGGAGCCTTGAACATGCTGTTTTGTGATTCAGTGATAGGTTCCACAAAAATGTGAAAATTTCTTTTAAGGATGCCTTGCTTTTTAAGCAGCCACTTCCTTTAAAATAGAATAGAACGGGCATTTCAACACTGTAAAGAGAAAAATTCTGAAATAATCCAAGTCAACTCTACAGACATTATTGTTATTTGTAGATTCACACTCTTCCAAGTTTTTCTCTGAGTTTGTTTGAAGCCGTAGACAATAAAAGACATTAGAAGGCAGGTGAGCTTCTACTAAGGGAAACTTATGTCTTGAAAAAACCTCCTACATTTGCTTGCACACTCACACATACAGATGGGGTATAGCATTATGCCATATGGAAGATAACCTAAAATATTAAAATACATTAATTCTCTTGCCCTGAAGGCCTGCTGGCTGATTACAGACAACTCACTGGAGGTTTACACTCCAGTAAATTCACTTAGTTTCATAACACAGGTATTTGCTGGTGCTGTGATACACTGTAGGGCAATGAGCCTATTGATCTGCTGTTATTAGATGTGTTAAGGCTCTGAACCATATTTAAGAAATAAAATAACTGAATTCTGAAATTTTTCAAAAAGTTAAATATTATAAAGCCGCAAGTGAGCGGCAGAAAGTTTGGCACAATGTTCTTATTTTTCTAGCAGTTTTAGATGTCTTGTTCTGAATTTCCTTGCAGACCAGAGTATTTCTTGGTACCTCCTGTAGTTTTGGTTGCACTCATATGCTGGCGTACAGCACCATTACAGTATCATGACATCATGACAACATCATGTGTAGCCTTTTCCAGCCAGCTTCCAACCCTTCAAGCTGCCTCCCGCCTGCGACTGGAACTTAGATTTGTTCAGCTGGTACTTAACAGTGGTCAGAGGAGGCTGTAAATCCCACTATGGTGATGCTCCTTTACTCATTGCTGGTCTGATGCAATGCATGAATTTTGGTTCCCTTGAGGTACACCAGCCTTCAAAGAGGATAAGATAGCTGAGTCCTTTCCACTGGAGGGAGAGACCACTCACAGAGGACAATAAATCCACAAAAAGCATCAGCATTTTTAGTGAGTAAATATAAAAAAAATTGTAAATAGCATGTTAACATGAACAAAACCAAATACTCAGTTGCATGAAGCTACCAATGTTGGATTGCCTAGCTAGTTGTTTCTGAACATAAGCATACCAGCTGAATAAAATTTCAGCTGCCGTGACGCTTGTATATGTTGATAAAACGGGCAGCAGGGAGACTACAGTCACATAAAGCAACTGCCCTACAGATACCATGGGCCAGCCCTTAACTTCTGTAAGTCAGTTTAACCTGATTAACTCTCCTGTAGCTGTTACGGTTCAGCCTAGAAAGAACTCTGTCTGAACCATTGAAGTCTCACTTCAGGCCTGTGTTTTATATTCTTATAAAATAGTGAGTATTTGTAAACAGCGAGAGAATCTATTCTTCATACACTGTCTTTCAGACAACAGCCAAGCAGCCTTCGCTTGTTGTTAGCCTTTGTTTCTATAGCAGACAGTCATGACGTGCTATTTCAGCAAATTGATTTTTTTCCATGCACCAGTTTCTATTGAAGTTGGTGGAAAGGCCTAATGTCAGTGGGAGCTACCTGAGGCCATTGTAGCTAATTTCCCCATTTGGGAAAAAAACCCCAAAACAAAACAACAAAATAAAAACACCAAAGAGAAATACTGTTTTCAATGTCGCTGTGTCAGCTCTTGATAGATTTATTCTGAAGAAGACTTCAGAATTAATTAGATGGTGGTCACTGTCCATTTTGAAACTCTTCCTTGGCTTTGCCAAACATCCACCAGAGGCCTGGCCTTGCATTTTGTCTCCACGGGCACGTGTTGGTCTCACGTCTGGGCATCGTTCCCTTGTCTGTGTCTCCATCCACCCATTTTGCGTTCGGGCAGGGGCTGACATGACAACCATGGTTATCGGTGTTGCCTACTGCTGCCTCCTTCCTCTGCCACAGCCTCCTGGTGCCCCACCAGTCTTCACTTGGTTGCACAGCGCTAACGTTCCCACCTTGACAGACCACGCTGTTAAAACAATTATATCCACATCATCAGTTAGTATATGGTTGTTTACTCGGTGCCAAACTGGGTCTGGTGCCCACGGCTGGGAGGAGTGGAGTGGGGGCGATGGGGGCTCTCCCTGGCTGTTGGGGGACACTGGATGGGCTGAGCATGCCGGGGTCTCCATGGCAGGACTCATCTCCTGCCTGGCAGCGCCGGCAGCTGCCTGCTGCTTCAGAGCAGTTAGGTGCGTATCTCTGTTTTCATTGATAGCACTGCTGCAGTGAATTCCGGGATAAATGTTGTATTCACATCCTTGGAAAAGGGCCATGTATGCTTGCCAGAAATTCAGCAGATGATATCAAAAGGACAGTTCTACTCACCTGTTTTTTCCAGTATCAACTACTCCAGCACATAAAGCACTGCTGTTAACACGCTGTTAGCATGGTGTAGTGTGCAACCCTGGTGCAATTGTTTTTGATCAAACTATTCTTTTTATTCGACAATTTTTTTCCTGGTGAGTGACTGTCAACTACTTGCATTGGCTAAGCCACAGAAGCCAGCCAAGAAATGCCATGGCATTTGTCACCACTGCATTTATATGAGTCACTTCTTCCTGGGTCTCAGTTTATTTATTTACAAAAGTAGAAATAGATGATCAGTGCTTATTTCTTAGATAGCATCTTAAAAATCTTCTGATATAATATTTCCTAACCAGCCATATATCATCACTACTTGTTACTTTATTAATTTCCACATTTACTACATGACCTTGCCTTGCTAACCATCTCAGTTCTAATGACTGAACTTCCTTTGTACGTCTGCTCCTACAAAAATTGCCATTAGCTGATTACAGTGGTAACTGTGGCATTTTAACACACAAACAACCCAAACAGTACGCAAGTCCCTGTTACACAAGTCAGATACCCACTGACATACTGTACAGTAGGATCTGCTGCCCAAGTTTTAAAGCACTGGGTTTTCTTAAATAAAGGCTAGTCTCTCCACATGCTGTCAAGAAAACTACTTTTTTTTAGATAGCAAAGTGCACCGTCAGCTAGCATTCAACTGAAGCAGCGTATTAAAAATGAATCCCCAAACCTCTACAACAGCCTAAGATGTAAGGACAAAAGATTTTTAATTTTTGGTGGTAAAAACTTTTCCAGCCTCTCAAGTATGGCATTTCTGGTTTCATCACAAACATTTTCCTGAGCATAGTGTCACTTACACTATGGTTCTAGATCCACAACAACCTAAACGTTTAGGTCAGACTGGTGAACTCTTTCCTACAGCTGACTTGACACGATGTGATTTATGTAGGCAGTGAAAAGAAAGAAATAATTTTTCCATTTTACCCTGAAAACAGCTGATCTTCCCCAGAACTCTCAAATTTCTCCTGTAAATCAAATACATAGATTTCTTTTTCAAGGAAAAAAATAAAAATCCCTTGAAGTAAAAGCTTTTTGAAAAAAAAAAAAAAAAAAAAAAAAAAAAGAGCTGTCCACTAAAATGTATGGGAAACTATTTTAGCCACTGTTGTTCTACAGTTTGTAATCTCAAGGCCACATCAGCCATGAAGTTCTGCTGTACAGTTTAAATGTGTTTGAGAAAAATCAGATGAAGATCAATGTGCCTGTGATGTAAAATTTTAAAAATCCTATAGAAGAAAAAGACTTCCAAATCCTAAGGTTTGTCAATATTTTAAAGAGATATTTCCATCATCCGCTGCATTTCAGACAATTTAAGACTTTTAAAATAAAATGTGACTCCTTTGTGAGGGCTATTATTTTTGCACTTGGGTGGAGAAAGGCAACTTCAGAGTCCCTGGGCTGAGTTGTGGCAGCCCTTCTGACACTGCAGAGTACTTTTTACTGAGAGCCCCTTCTAGGTGTAGATATAAGATAGCAGCATCCTAAGTGATGAATATTAATCTTGAGATAAAAAGCAGACCCATTTAACGTGGTCCTAAGTTTTCTCATTGCATTTTGTCCCTGATATGGCTATTGCATCTTTCAGCTCTTTGATCCCCTCTCCCTTCTTCATCCCACCTTTCTAGACATTTTTTAAATCCACAGTTTGAAGATAGTATTCAGCATCCTCCTAGTGAGGAGGACTGGACGAAAATCCTTTTGAAGGCTTCTACCTCTTCCCTTAATCACGCGAGGCGTGGTTGGTAAGTGATGTAAGGCATGCCTTTCCCCAGGGACTGAGCGCTCAAACCTCCTGATTGCTTGGGGAACAAGAGAGCCAGAGGGGATCCTAAATCAAACCCTGTCTCTCACTCACCAAGGCACCGATTGCTGCAACAGCTCGCTTTCATTAGGAACGTTTTCTTCAATTAAGGGAGGCGTTGTCAAGTATTCTACTTCTAGAGCTCTTAATTTGTAATTTTATACTGGCAGAATTTGTAATGCCATCTCAGAGTCCATGGCATCTTTTGGGACAATATATTGTCTGCTCCCATGCCATGACATATCACCATAAAACATAGGGCAATAAGAGCCTATAATAATTTATGAGAGTACATTAGGTATCCATGTATAATTTATCAAATGGGCATTATGGAGGCAGGACTATGCCTGACTGACAAAGGTTACCGCTGTTCGGGTGTCTCGTATAACCACACAGGGAAGAATCCAATAGCCGACGTTCACTGAATTACAACAAAGAAGCTTTACTCCACAAACTGGGCACTCCAAGAAGTGATGCTGAAGAGCATGAAAACAATTCCTGATCTTTAATGTTTTGACTCCAAGTTGATACTCTCCACAAGATTCAGATGGGGGTTTCAATACACATTTGAACTGGAGAAAGCTAAGTTTTTAAGGGGAAAGTGGTATAAAGGCTACTTGAACTTGAGCCAGGATCTGGATTGGATTTGGCAAAAAAACTGTGGGACATGTTTAAAATTTATTCAAATCTAAAGTAAGGAACATGCTGAACCTTTGAGACTCCCATTTCCTAGGACCTGCTAGGCCTACAGCAGCAGCTTAAACACGACCTCACATAGCTTTCGGGGCTGAGCACTCTTTGACTCAATTCTGCTCCCACTGAACTGAACATGAATTGACTCCTCTTGGGGAAAACCTCAAATGTCCCAGGGCTTGATTCAAAATAAAGGTCTGAATCTTATTGACACCGAATTTTTGTTTCCTAGACTGAGAAGTCTAATTAGATCCCTGAACAAAACCTCTGCAGCATGGTACTGTGTACTTGGCCATGCGGCGATGCTATCGATATTTGTCAGAACAAACTGGAGAGACTCTGGGTGGAGCCAGCAATTTATACACTGGCCACCCTGCCTTAGCCTTTCTTCTGGGCCTCCCGACCAGACCGGCAGCTGTGCTGGTGGTATAATCAATTGATCACAGCACTGCGTGTTCAAATTTTATTCAGTCCTTAGGGAAAGGGAATTGGTTAGAGCTACCAAGTGTGGCTTCTAGCTCAAAGTTCAATGGCTGCTGCTTTTGGGTTTCTTCACTAAAATCTCTAGTTCTAGCAAAGGTGATATTTGTCATAGTAGCTAATAGCAGACTGAAGCCAAAAAATTCATTCTGAAAGGGCTATTGAGCAGCCATCACACAGTAAAAAAAAAAAATGCTTGCTGCGACTCTGAACTAAATTTGTTCATTAAGTCAGGACTGAAAAGACTCTAATATCCTTAGGAATCTGAATTTCTTGCACTAATATTATTTTCATAGCATCAAAATGATCTGTTTCCTCTGGGGAGGCAGATAACTCAGTGGGTGGGCTCTGGTCTGGGAGTTAGGGCATTTGAGTTTTCTGCCTTGTGGAACCAGTTGAGAAATACTTTTAATGAGTGACAATTCTCAGAGTGCAGTTTTGTTTCCTTTAAAATCTTTTTTTCCCCATCAAAAAAACTTCATTTCTTTGTAAACAAAAGGAAAAAAACGTTTCTTTTTTGAAAGCTTGTGTTTTACTTATCCGTTTCCTTGTATTACTTCTGGAGGAATCATCTTCCTTTCCCTTCTCCTCTTGCCCACCAAGTTTTGAATGATGTCATGTTATTGCTTTTTTTTGAGAATTTCCACCAAATATTCTTCTATCGACATAGAAGTACACAGACGTGCCATTATCTGAGTCCTTCATGATAACATCATACCTATCTTCCAAATCTCTCTCTGAGGCAAGCAAGTCCTCTTATCTCCATTATTTTGAAGGGATGATGAAACACAGAAGTCTAGGATCTCAAACTCATTCAGATGCCCCGACTCACAGTAAGAATGGCTCAATCAGCTAAATATTAGGTTAAAGTCCAGATTTCAGAGTGTGCTTAGGCATGTAGAAGGGGAAAACCCCCTCAAAACATTGGTTCTGTTTTTCCCCCTGTTACTTTGGAGAGATATTGTGCCCATCTTGAATGAAAAACAAGAAGGTCTGGAAACACAAATATCTCTCAAGAACTGAAATCCCACTTCTCGCACATTTATACTAATGACATATCTGTTATAATATATACCACAATAAGTCTAGCCTCAGTTGAATACAAATAATTAATATGAATAATACATGAAAATTTTCCTATTTCTTAAGTGCTAGCTGTGCTGTGGGGTCTAGAAATAGAGAAAATGATTCTGACCGTATTCCAGCTGGTTTGGACAGTAACGCAGGTAGTCATTAGAGTTCAAACATGTAATGTTGGTTGGTGGCGCATTCTCCAGGAATCATGGTATACTTTTGAAAGGAGTTTTGCAACTCTTGTTGGAAAGTTTTAAGGAAGAAGTGAGTTTTTGAAAATAAGGTAAACCAGTAAACCAAAGATTAATAGCCTGGCATAAGAAGACACAAGTTTCTTGGGGTATACGTGCAATACACTTTCATATTGTGTGTGAGATGTATCTAAGAGATTATGAATTACATGCAAAAACCAACCAGCATTTTTTGCTATTTAGAGGGGAAGAAAAAAGAAAGCAAGCCCTGGATGACGTTGCCTAGAAGTGTGTACACTTGTTTATTTTCACAAGTTGGTTGAGGGCTTGCAGAGAACAGCAGGGTAATGGAATATTCATGAAGCAAATGCCCTTCACTTAGCGGAGGGCAAAGGAAAGCAGATTGCTAAACCCCTTCAAACTTCCTGTGCAAGAAGCTCACGCTACAGACTAATGAAGCCTGTGTTTGCCACTCTGCAGCGCAGTCCTAACCTGGCACCGCTCGGCTCTTTCACCTCTCTCTCCCCTTTTGACTTCTCCTATTTTCAGGCATGGATACCTGCCGCTGCGCATGCTGCCCCTTTGGCCACAGCTGCAGTGGCACAGTCCTGCGTAACCCACCTCAGCCTCGCAGAAACCCTCCTGTTTTCCCCCGGAGCCAGCCTGGGATGATGAAAAGCACCAACCAACCTGCTGCTGTGAGCGTGGTCCTCACCTGTCAATGCCTGCGTACAGCGGGGGTCGGTGACTGCCCATCATCTGCTGGCCCAGAGAGGCAAGTCAGTTCTCACTTCGTTTCATGGGTTTACTTTAATGAGCACTGGGACAACTGGAAGGAAACTGTGTTTCCACTATCACGGGATACGGACAGGCTTCAGGGCTCAAGCAGTCGGTCTCCCACTGTACACAAGGTGCCAGCCATTTTCAGCCCTACAACTGCACAGCGTCTTGAACGCCAGAAGAATACCCCCGCACCCCCGCACC